>NC_080672.1:228484247-228711790 GCF_030247195.1 Topomyia yanbarensis
AACCAAGCAAAGGTATTAGTTTCAATAGGAGGCTTCAGCCGGATGGTAAACGAGGGGTACGCCTGCTTGGCAAAATATATCTGATGCACAATTTGAAAAATGGAATTTCGAATGACGAACAAGTTTTCTGACATGCATGGAGAGTGCTAATCATACACAGAAATTGAAACATGCTAAAATGAGCTCAAATGCTGGTTTGTAATAGTTTCACAATCTATAAAAGTAGGCTTTGAGACACACGCATAAATCAAAGAGGGTCAGCTTCCTTCGTATGCCGCTATCATGACAAAAAATATGTAATTCGACGCCTTTATCCAAGTCAAAACCCAAGTAGCAATTGCAACTTGTTGAAAGTTTTAAATGTTGCACAACTGCTACACAATATTTTTTATTGTTGGATATATTTGAAAAGAATTTCCACGGGTTTTTAAACTGATTGTGCAACTATGTAACTATAGAGTTGGCCAATAGTGTTAAGTATGCAAACATTAATAACAGTTGTGAAACTAATCAGAAACTTTGCTAACTTGCACAAACAGTCTAACAAGTTGCAGATTCCTGATTCCTTGCCATTTCACCCTAAAACAGAACTGTCCAACTACCCAGTACTCGACAAATGGCACAGCTATTGTTTTCATTATTTTGCTACAATTAGGAACATTTAGACGTATTTCTTGTCTTTGCTGTCAACTCAACCCATAACTCAATCAGATTGACAGCAAAAATGTCGTAATTTGTTATGTCAAATATAAGACCTGTGCACTATACGCAAAAATGAATGCACTAGGTATTTCACAAGGAGTGGTCATGCAATTTTTTTTAAATGCAATGAAAACGGGGTTTGCCAAGTTTTCAACATAATAGCATCCTTCATGAAAATACAGTCCACAACAACTAGAAGCTATCGAAAACGTTGGGTAATGCTCTCCTATTTGTGTTAATTAGGGGCATGGCTAATTGTTGTTTTAATTGCCGCAAGGTTCTACTGTATCGATTTTGTTGGCTATTTTCAACGCTTACAAATTTAAGGCTAAGAGAAACGAAAGCATGGACATGGACATGATCGAAAAGAAATGTGAAGAAACCTTTGCCTTCTGCTAAGTAGGAGTTGGGCGTTGTACCCAAGTCTACCGCATGATCATTGATAGAACATAACTCATCATCATGCTTTACCGCCGACGCCGGCGTGTTAATATGATTATAACGCCAAACTCCTACTCAGCAAAAGGCAAAGGATTCTGCACATTTCCTTTCGATCTTGTCCATATGAGCCTGCTTAGTCCTAATTTTCCGTTCTGATTAACTCTAGAACACCTATCCGTCTTTCAATTTCATTGCTTTCGTTTCTCTTAGTCTCAAATTTGCCGAAAATAACCAACAAAATCATACAATCATCCATTATGTTAGAGCTTCGGTTGACACAGCGATGGAAAGGTCAATTATGCTCCGTTTACTGACTTATTTTAGTGTTTCCAGCCTTTTGGTTTTCAGATAGAGGTTAACTTGGGACTCCTATTTCTGCTGCCTTCCACGACGTGAGAGCAGGACTCCAGCGAAACGGCATCCAGGCTGATTTAGTCCAGAGAGAGATAATAGACTGTTATCTACCTCCTAATGGACCACAACCGAGAAAGTTTGTACTACTCGAATGGTATATGACACTAGATCCCAACTAACTTTTCCCAACTAAGTTTCACAACTAACTTTTCAAATGTTTTTGGACAAAAAACTACCAACAAGTAATTTCGACATTTCTTTCGAAAGTTCAATGTAATTGAATGCTTGTTTGTGTTTTAAAAACCCCAAAACAACATGTACGTAATTGTAAATGCCTTAGTCTGGCGGTTCAATGGCTAAAGACTTAGATGACCTTAGAAGTCACTCGGCGTATGCTCGAGCCCCAGCCAGAAGGAACTCTTAGTGATAAGTAGGGTCGCAATACTAACCCTGCAATCGCACTGTAAAATTATGTTAGTACCAAGGTATTGTTTTTGATAGTGAATTATTGAAACTCAACGATAAAGTTGTAATGGACTGTTCATGACACACAACTTGTTCTATGTAGTATGAAAATATTTAGATCAAAATACTATTCTTTCTTGGTCGGTGTCCATACTTACTGGTTGGTGTCCAACTGGACATACTGGCTCATAGTACCAGTGCATTACTTGCGGTATAAATCAGTTTCATTAACATTTTGTCTATATAATATGATAATAAGATGGTAATAATATATACCCTGATCAGCAGGTAAGAATTTCCTATCACTGGTTCCAATAGCTAGTCTGTTCTGTCGAGTCTCGACCTAGATAGACGCTTTGTGTTAGTGGAAGTAGTTCTTCAGCTCTAAACGTTGGGATTTCACTTAGATATTCGTTGAAATAACTGTTCAAGTTACGTATCGAAATTTGGCACTAGAATTTTTTTTACGATTTTGAATATAACCATATTTCGCATATTTCAAAAAACCAAACCTCATATTCGTGGATTCAATACTTTTTGGTCTATCAACTATTACTTGAAAGGAATCGTTATGTTAAAAAACGTGGTATTTTGAAAACCGTGCAAAAATTTGGGCAAAAAATACCCATGAAAAACAGGCAACGCGCTATAGGATTTTAGGAAAAATCCGCCCATGTGCCAGAGGTGAATAATCATTAGATTGATTTGAGCAAACTGATTGCTAGCATATATTCATAGCATAAAGTCATAAAGCTCAAAAGAAATATAGTACGTAGTTTTCGAAACGAAATCATTCTTTTATCATAATTTATTATAAGGGTGCAATATTTTGGCGCTTCTTGTAGCTAGTATGAGTAATTTAATTTTTTTTATAAATTTATAGTATCAATTGGAAAGAAATCGGCAATCGAAGCTTTTTAGTAGATTTCTCCACAAACGAAGCTTTATCTGTTAGTTCTAAAATTCAAACAGGGCAACTATCAATGATGTAACGCAAAATTTTCATTTCATTTGCCCCCTCCCAATTATCAGGGTCATTGGTTATTTCCTTGGTAAATAAGTCACGAATAAGATGTCCAATATTTTTTTCTTCGGTAGAAATACATTTGGTATGTCTCAGGTTACTTTTTTCCACCAAATTTCACAAAATGTTGAAATTTTTCATTGTCCCTCCCTCAATACAAGGGTGACATGATTTATAAATAGCCCCTACACCAAGCTTTCGGGTAGTACTAATTTAGCACAAACCCTGTGCTTTTCTACTGCGCAGAACAAGCGACGATATAATGCGTGCGACGGGAAAATTGAAAAACGCTGTTATAAAGTTTTCCAAATCAAGTTTTACTTGCTACCATTAGTTTCCTCGGATTCTTACGAATCCATTGGTATACTATACTTGGGTAGTTTTATGGGAAAAGCGAGAGAAAAAGCGGGTTGAAGAAATCATTCATTTCATTCGCGTGCACGCATACATTCATATGAGTATCGTATATGCGTATTATATTGATATCCTCAATTCTGCAGATAAGAAGAAAAAGAAGCCCGACGGGGGCCTTAAGCACGATTTTTGCAACTAATTACCAATTAATCACATTACTGAACTGCCCTTGTATACAAAGGTGACGTAAATGCCATCGAGCATATTTTTCAGGAAATCAATTTTCAAATGTTGCATGGTGCGGGTAAAAGCATGCTTTCGCCACTTTGCTTTTCGCATTTCAACAGGTTATTTTAATGTAGAATACATTTAAGTTTTCAATATAGGGGTCCCGTTTCAAAATATCGGCTGCGGCGCCGCGTCAGATTTTGAACGTTAATAACTTTTATCATACCTAACAGAATGATTTGATTTTTAGGCCAATTTGTTGCAAATATGTTCCTCTATGCTGTATTAAAATTTGAAGTATGTATAACATGCACTAATAACAAAAAATTGTGTTTTGAAAAATCTTTCGAAAACGACTCGGAAAAGTGAAAATTTTCAGCCCATCCCGCACAGAGCCGTCAAAATGGTGGACCAACCGAACAATAAAATAATGAAAAGTTTATATATAGGTCCACTACATGTTTGTTCCTATGGTTATTCGCATTGGGTTGCTTGACGAGAGCAGTTGGTGGGGGAAAGACGGCATATTCCTTTGGTTAGGCCATTAGAAGCCGGACGGAAAGGAAAGGCTCATGCACGGCACGAGAACGAGCGAGAAAGCGATAGTAGTGCATATTAGCGCGATTATATAAATATCTGTCGGTCGGTTTTTCTCATCATTCGTATTCGTTCAAGCACTAGCAAGCAGCCAGTCCACCGAAGGAAAGCAGTTGGCAATGACGACGGCGGAAAAAGTGCCCCAGCTACTGGTGACTCATCGCAACCCGATCAGGAACTGTCGACCTGCAAGAATTTCGCCCCAACTAAAGGGCAACAGAGTAGGCTATCGTTCCAGCGTCTGGGTCGTGAGATTGTGCAGGACTGCAAAATCGAGCCACGCTTACAAAGCTCAGTCGTAATGATGCCCCGAGAAGCCAACGATGCCTACTTGGTCGGTTTGTTCGAGGATGCAAAATAGTGCTTTGTGGCTCACCGTGTCCGCGGGGAGTGCGTCTGAATTATGCTCCCGCAATAAAACAATAAACGGTTCTTTACAGGACCAATTAATTGTGTTGTAATAAGAGTTAAACTGAAATTTACATTTTATGGTGTATAACAAATAATTTTCAGAAAGCTATATAAAAAATACGATGTGTGGAAAGAAAGAAAGAGAATTTAAATTATCCTCTCTTGCTCGTTTTCGTGCACTGCTTTTCCTTTCCTTTCTGCTGCTACTACCATCATAACTAAAACGAATGTGCGTGTTCCCCCACCATCTCTTGGCCAGTGTTGCCACAATTGCATGTCGCTATTACAATTTGAATTATTTTATTGATCCTCTCTAGTATTGATAAAATATAGAACGTGCAAAGTACACTAGTCGCATGCTTTTATTCGAACTTTTTGGCAGCCTCCGTTGATTAACTGCATAAATCGATTTGTTTGTGCAGCTCCTTGCTAGTAGCAAACTAAATAGCCTTTATCAGCGCTAACAAATAACACGAAAGAATTTAAATTTGTGAAAATCATTTCCTTCTTTTCAAATCTGCAGCATTCTTTGAAAATATTGTTTGAATGTTGTTATTGAAAAACTGAACATGCAAGTTTGCTAGCACTGGCCACTAGATTGAAGGCGATGGAAAGACAGAATATTCGTTTTGGTTATGCTAGTATTGGTAGCCGAACGGAAAGGAAAGGCACAGGAATGGCACGAAAACGAGCGAGAGCGATAGTAGCGCTTTCTCGTGTGTTCATATATGAATATTGGTCGGTCGGTTTTTCTCATCATTCGTATTCGTTCAAGCACTAGCAAGCAGCCAGTCCACCGAAGGAAAGAAGTTGGCGATGACGACGGTCGGAAAAAGTGCCCCAGCTACTGGTGACTCATCGCAACCCGATCAGGAACTGTCGCCCTGCAAGAATTTCGCCCCAACTAAAGGGCAACAGAGAAACTAATCTGTGTTCTAATAAGAGTTAAAGTGGTTCACCGTGTCCGCGGGGAGTGCGTCTGAATTATGCTCCCGCAATAAAACAATAAACGGTTCTTTACAGGACCAATTAATTGTGTTCTAATAAGAGTTAAACTGAAATTTACATTTTATGGTGTATAACAAATAATTTTCAGAAAGCTATATAAGAAATACGATGTGTGGAAAGAAAGAAAGAGAATTAAAATTATCCTCTCTCGCTCGTTTTCGTGCACTGCTTTTCCATTCCTTTCTGCTGCTACTACAATCATAACTAAAACGAATGTGCGTGTTCTCCCACCATCTCATGGCCAGTGTTGCCACAATTGCATGTCGCTATAACAATTTGAATTATTTTATTGATCCTCTCTAGTATTGATAAAATATAGAATATGCAAAGTACACTAGTCGCATGCTTTTTTTCGAACTTTTTGGCAGCCTCCGTTGATTAACTGCATAAATCGATTTGTTTGTGCAGCTCCTTGCTAGTAGCAAACTAAATAGCCTTTATCAGCGCTAACAAATAAGACAAAAGAATTTAAATTTGTGAAAATCTTCTCCTTCCTTCTTTTCAAATCTGCAACATTCTTTGAAAATATTGAAAATGTTGTTATTGAAAAACTGAACATGCAAGTTTGCTAGCACTGGCCACTAAATTGAAGGCGATGGAAAGACAGAATATTCGTTTTGGTTATGCTAGTATTGGTAGCCGAACGGAAAGGAAAGGCACAGGAATGGCACGAAAACGAGCGAGAGAGCGATAGTAGTGCTTTCTCGTGTTTTCATATATGAATATTGGTCGGTCGGTTTTTCTCATCATTCGTATTCGTTCAAGCACTAGCAAGCAGCCAGTCCACCGGAGGAAAGCAGTTGGCGATGATGACGGTCCGCAAAAGTGCCCCAGCTACTGGTGGCCCATCGCAATCAACTACCGATCAGGAACTGTCGCCGTGCTAGTATTTCGCCCCAACTAAAGGGCAACGGAGCAACTAATCCGCTGGCTAACATTCCAGCGTCTGGTTCGTAAGGTTGTGTATTACTTTAAAGTCGAGCTACGCTTACAAAACTCAGCCGTAATGAAGCCAGTGATGCCTACTTGGTCGGTTTGTGGGAGTGGGCGTAAATTACAATAAAAGCAACCGTTACGGTTCTTTTCAGGACCAATCAATTGTGTTCTAGTGAGAGTTAAACTGAAACTTTCATTTTAAGGTGTGTAGCAAATTTCCAACAAGCAACATAATACGTTGTGTGGAAAGAAGTAGCTTGCACACGGAACAAAAATTTAAATTATCCTCTCGCTCGTTTCGTGCACTGCTTTTCCATTCCTTTCTACTGTTATTATCAGTATTACCAAAACGAATGTGTCGTTGCATGTGTTTAAGAGAAACGTTGAAGTCGCATGCTTCTATTCAAGCTTTTTGGCAGCCCCCGTTAACTAACTGCATTAAATGGTTTTTTTGTGCAGCTCCGTGCTAGTAGCAAACAAAATGGCCCTACTAGTGTCTGATTCGTGAGATTGTGCAAGATTTCAAAGTCGAGCTAAGCTTATAAAGTTCAGCCGTAATGGTACCCGAAGAAGCCAGTCTTGTCGTTTTGTTCGAGGCTACAAAACAGTTCGCCAGGCACGTAACTATCATGCCAAAAATATCCAACGATCCAGCGCATCACCATCAACACCAACGCCGATACCGAAGGTTCTTTTCAGAACCACCATTATTACCATAGAGAATTATTTGAAAATTTCCCATTCAAACGTGATTCTGTTGAATATTATTAGATTTAAATTAACGTCTCGAATTGAAATCACGACGCTCCGGTTATGTGACAGACATTACCCACCCATCTTTTTTTATTGTGACCACGACTAACGGTTTAATATAGACACCCCATTTCAATATTTCTGAAGGAACAGAAGGTCGAGTTTGGAAAGTTTGTAACTTTCATTGTACTTAACCAAATTACACAATGTTCGCACTAATGATTCAGAAATATGATCAGGAATCTTCTGTTAGATTTGTAAGTATGTATAATTTACATGAATAAAGAAAAATTGATTTTCAGGAATCAATTATTATCTGTTCTTCCATTGGCCAGTACTACGCGACTTCCTCATGCTAACAATTAATTCATCGTTAGCCATCTCCCTCACCAAGGCCAACAACGCCAACAAAACCGGTCCTTTTCAGGACCACCATCATTTTTGTAAAGAATAATTTGAAATATTCCTCGCCCAAATCACCTTTTGTCCGAAAATTCCAATGAGTATCAAAATATTTAAAGAACGTGTTCCTTATGTATTCTACATCTCTCCGGTTATGTCGCAGACATTACCCACCCATCTTTTTTATTTTTATTTGAAGTCGTTTGCACTGAAAGATGCGAATTTTCGCAGTGAACTTTAAAATGCGAACAAGTTAAATTTGACCAAAGTGACGTTGAAGTCACTTTTGCATACTAGGATAGTAAAATTTTTTGTTGCCGCCTATAACCGTTAGTAGGGGAATTCGTAGCGCAATATGACCTATAATGCACAAATACGGGTTGCATCCATATCTTCAACAAGGCTATTTGCAATAACATTCTTGAAAATTTTGCTGAAGACACTAAGTCTCGACAAAATTTGATTGGAATTAGTAATGCATCCAACTGGAAAAATTAATCAACTAAATTATGCTGCTAAATACTAAACCTCCAAAAGCTGATGGTTTCCAAATTATGGAATCTTGCGCCATTCAATTCTATATCCAAATGTACATCATAAATAGCGAAAAACGTGAAAAATTTTCAATATTTTTTATTACCAATCTTAGCTAGTTACATTATATAAGTGATAACCAAAAAAATAAAATGCACATAAAACCGATTCTGACATGTTAAAGACAAGCGTAAAACGACATTTTTCATCAGTTTCTATGTAGGCGTTTTCATTGAGCTATTTTGTTTGATATTTACATGATTTATCAACTATAGGATCCTCACTAAAATATTAGTTACAAGTTTGTGAGAATGGGCACAATTTATAAAAAGTCCCCATAACGTTTAAAACATTAGGTTCTCAATGTAATGAACAGATAATAAACTTCAAAATTATTATTTCAATATTTAATAAACTAGTCAGCATCCAACTTTTATTCTTCAATTCAAATATTTTGGTTTGGAGAGAGTTTTAACCCCCAAAACCCCCCCTTGGCTACGCCACTGAATTAAATATTACATGTTCAGTTCGATTTGCACATACGTACAATGGATCGACAGCCACGATCTTGAGATACTGACCGCCGCTGGTTTCAAGCGATGTTTCAGTATCACATAGTAAGATCCGGGAGGTTCGGGTCCTGCCGAAAATTTTCAACTTGTTAAGAAATTTTAAACTAGTTTTAATTTTAAAGTAGCAACCACTTACTGCATACTCCCTCCGGGCCGGTATGATTGACGATTTTTAGAGTGATTGGAAAACCTTTCTATATGAGAAAGGCAAAAATGTCCCAAAAAAATCAATTTTTGTCAAACATTATTTTTTTCGAGTTTACATCAAATCTCGATGTTTCATACATTATAAAGTCATTTGGCATCAAAAATACAAATTTGATTTTGAAAATTTTTCATTTCAGTTTATATGGGAATTTGCTGTGTGATTGCACTCTTCAACTCGTAACTCCGGAACCGGAAGTCCAATCAATAAAAAAATCAACTGCAGCCGATGGGAAGGTTGTACCTTTCATTTGAGACAAACTTTGTGCAAATCGATCCAGCCATCTCTGATTAACAGAGGTCACATTTTTTTCCACATACACACATACACACACACATACATACACACACAGACATTTTCCGATCTCGACGAACTGAGTCGATTGGCATATGACACTTGGCCCTCCCGGTCGGGATTACATTGACGAATTTTAGAGTGAATGAGAAAGGCAAAAACATTTTAGCAAATGTTGAAAGTTATGCATTTTTTGGTGAGCTGTTCTATGTTTCATAGACATTAAATCAATTTTAACTTCGCTTCCTATTAAATAAAGACCCTTATTACAGTACATCTCTACAAAAACGAGCTCAATTTGAAAAGAAATCTGAGGATTATGATTGATTACAGAACTCTGGAATTTTCTATTGGAATGTTTTCAGGCAGGATTTTGATATTGATGCAATTAGACAACTGTGAAATCAAGACCAATAGATCAGTTACATATCAGGACCCCATTCCGACAATTTATCAAAAGTCCTCATGATGTTTACAACAACAGGATATCAATGTACGGATCAGATAATTGTTATTGTAATATTGAATTGAATCAGTCTGCATCAATAAATTTTCAACTTCAATCCAATTTTTTTTGGGTGTTGTGGGGGGTTATGGTGGGGGGTTACCCCAAAACCTTCTTTTGGCTACGCCATTGCTTGGAGTTATTTATTTCGCTTTTTATTTTCCGATATGTTTCAGATCGATCCGATGGTCATGAGTTAGAAAAATTGCAGTCAGAAGACTCGCACAAATGAACATTTTTGCACTGATAAGTTATCAAGTTCCTTCCAGACAACTTGGAAGTGTTCGGTGATTATTTCTAGCGGTTGTAGATAGAAAAATGAAATACAACGAATGTTTGGCTTATTTCAATGGATTATTACTATATTGAACAATAAATAGGCGACAAAGAGTAATCCACAAACAACAAGCCATAACTTTTAAAGTATTCAAAATAGATATTTGAAGTCTTCAGTAAAGTTATTCGCAAAAGTAAGAGCTACAAATTTGCTGAAGGCATCATTTCGATATAATCACTTCCAAGAAAATTTGTGAAAGTATCTCACTCATAGGGGGATTAATCAGCAAAAGCACAATACCAAAAGAAAGGGCATATTGCCTCCATTAAATTCTCCGAAGATACTATTGACCTAAAATAAGTCGTTTTGGCGTTAAAAATAGATTACATGTTTTTGGTCATATTTCTGGCAATGGGAAATGATAAAAATCTTTCGTCCGCATTTAATGTTAAATATCTCTTTTGATAATGGTCCGATTTCAACAATCTATAGCTTGTTCGAAAGGTATTCGTTAATGCTATCGAAAAACATATAAATTGTTAATCTATATTGTCAACTTCGGCAAATAATTCCAAGAAACTGCAAAAAACGCCATTTTTACACATTCAAACATTCATATCTTGGAAACTAAACATCAGAATCAAAAACAAATTAATAGCGTTCATACTGTTTTTTAGTTCTTTCATTTAAAATTGGTTTGGATAAGATCGGTTCAGCCATTGCTGAGAAACACGAATGAGAATTTGTCTGTTACATACACACACACACACACACACACACACACACACACACACACACACACAGACATTGTCCCAAATCGTCGAGCTGAGTCGATTGGTAGATAAGACTCGGCCCTCCGGGCCTCGGAAAAAATCTTGAAAGTTTGAGCGAATTCTATACATTTCTTTTATAAGAAATGTAAAAAAGTTTACAGCTATCTTAAGACTAGAAATAAGATTCAATATACAAGAGAGGGCCAAAAGAATTTTTTATGAAAAAATTTAAAACAAGGGATTCACTTTGATATACAAGAAGGGGAGTAATAGTATTTTACGAAATATTTTACGGTTATCTTAAAACTAACAATATAGTTTAGTACACAAAAGGGGGAACAAATATTTATGAGAAACTTCACAGAAATCTTAAAACTAGGGATTCAATTCTATTTACAAGATGGAGGACAAGAGTTTCAATAAAGAGTAAAAATTATAGCTATCTTAAAACTAGGAATACAGAATACTAATTTGAATTTTTTAACTAAAACTTATGCTTGGTCAAGATATTCAGAAGTAGGCTTATTTCCGCATCAGTGTAGCAGCAGTTGTATCAAGGACAGGGGAGAGACAGGGAAAGAAGAGCAAAACTTGCAACTTTCGCTCGAACGGTGGGGGGGGGGATAAGCGAAACAAATTTGCGCCTCAGTCTAGTAAGTCGTCGAGTACCGGATTGGCGGATGGTATTCTTCGGACCCGCGGGGAATCCTTCAAAAGTCATCGGACCTCGAGTCGCTCTCGCTTCAGTTTCCTTCTATGCAGGCGTAGTGGTAAGGGCGACGGCGATTACATAGTGGCACTCTGGAGCTGATCGGTTCCACAAGGCAGGAGGAAACTCTAAAAACGAGAAATAAAAGAGAGGGGCTAAATTGGGATATTTATCGTTTTTATGAAGGTATAAATAAGGGAAATATAGGGGAAATCACGAGTTGCCAGCATATCTCGGACTGGTACATTGGGTGGTCTACCTCGGGCCCGAAGGGATTCCTTTAACTGAGACCTGGCGTCACAATACCCGGCGCACACCCAGACAACGTGTTCGATGTCGTGATAGCCCTCGTCACAAGCGCACAGACTACTCTCCGCAAGCCCAATACGCCGCAAATGCGCATCCATGGTGTAGTGATTGGACATAAGTCGGGACATTGCGCGAATAAAATCCCGACCCACATCCATCCCCCCGAACCAAGGCTTCGTTGATACCTTCGGGATAATCGAATGTAGCCATCGTCCAAGTTCCCCATTGCTTCACGAGGTTTGCCAACTGTTGAGCGTCCTCTGACGACAAATACTAAAAAATTCGTTGAAGCAGATTGGTCTTTCGTATATGGTGACCATTTAATGCGCCCACCTTTGCTAATGAGTCGGCCTTTTCATTGCCCGGGATAGAACAATGAGAGGGGACCCAAACAAAGGTAATCCGATAAGATTTTTCAGATAACGTACACAAGGACTCGATGATCCCAAGGGTGTACTGAATTGCAGCTAACTCTGCGACGTAAACTGAAGCGGGATCATTGAGCTTGAATGAAGCGGTGATAGTATTGTTGAAGATACCGAAGCCAGTGGACCCATCGAGATTTGATCCGTCAGTGTAAAACATTTTGTCGCAGTCGACTTCTCGGAATTTATTATAAAATATATTGGGGATCACCTGCGGGCGTATATGGTCCGGGATTCCACGAATCTCTTCCTTCATGGATGTGTCGAAGAATACAGTAGAATCAGAAGTATCTAGGAAACGGACACGGTTGGGATTGTACGAAGAAGGATTGATGCTCTGTGCCATGTAGTCGAAGTACAAGGACATAAATCCGGTTTGAGAATTAAGCTCGACGACCCTCTCGAAATTTTGAATTACCAAAGGGTTCAGAATGTCGCATCGGATGAGCAATCGATATGAGAGTTCCCAAAATCGATTTTTTAGTGGAAGAACGCCCGCCAGCACTTCGAGACTCATCGTATGGGTCGAGTTCATGCAACCCAGGCAATGCGCAAGCAACGATACTGGATTCTCTCCAGTTTGATGAAGTGTATGTTCGCAGCGGAGCGGAAACAGAAACACCCGTACTCCATCACCGACAAAATCGTTGTTTGGTACAACCTGATCAGGTCTCCTGGGTGAGCACCCCACCATGTTCCAGTTATTGTTCGGAGAAAATTGATCCTTTGTTGGCATTTCTGTTTCAGATACCTAATGTGACATCCCCAGGTACCTTTAGAGTCGAACCAGACCCCGAGATATTTAAATGTTAAAACCTGGTTGATCGTTGCACCCATGGGGAAGACCCATGTAGCCAAATCGCAATGTTGTTAAATCGCCATGCAAAAAGTGCATGTGCTTTTCAGACAACAGGTTTAGCAAAAATTTATTTAAAATTGGTGAAAGACCATGCTGGTGCAGCTTCTCTGACAGAATGTTGATAGAAACTGAGTCAAAAGCCCCCTTAATATCCAAGAAGACTGATGCCATCTGCTCTTTGTTAGCATAGGCCATTTGGATTTCTGTAGAAAGCAACGCAAGGCAATCGTTCGTCCCTTTGCCTTTGCGGAAGCCAAATTGTGTATCTGACAGCCATTTGCTTCAACCCAATTGTCGAAACAAGATCATTTTCTCGAACAACTTCCGAATACAGGACAGCATTGCAATCGGCCGATACGAGTTGTGGTCGGAGGCTGGTTTTCCTGGTTTTTGGATGGCGATGACCTTCACTTGCCTCCATTCATAAGGGACAATGTTACCCTCAAGAAACTTGTTAAATAAATTCAACAAGCGCCTTTTTGCAGTGTCAGGCAGATTCTTCAGCAAGTTGAATTTGATTCTGTCTAACCCTGGGGCGTTATTGTTGCACGATGAGAGAGCAAGTGAGAACTCCACCATCGAAAACGGTGTTTCGTTCGCGGTATCGTGAGGAGACGCGGCGCGGCACGTTTTCTGTACCGGGACAGAGTCCGGACAGATCTTCTTGGCGAAAGCGAATATCCAACGGTTTGAATATTCCACGTTCTCGTTGGTACTATTACGGTTACGCATACGTCGAGCCGTACCCCAAAGAGTGCTCATCGCTGTTTCTCTCGTTAACCCGTCGACGAACCGGCGCCAATAACTGCGTTTTTTGGCTTTCATTAGACTCTTCATTCGCCTTTCTAACGACGCGTACTGTTGATAGCTAGTGGGTAACCCGTCTTCCCGAAAGGTCTTATATGCAGTGGACTTTTCCGCGTACAGCTCTGAGCACTCTTTATCTTACCACAGGGTGGGAGACCGTCCATGGGTATTCGCGCTGGGTACTGGTTTAGTCTGAGCTTGATTCGCACTGTCGAGAATCAAGCCAGCCAAAAACCTGTACTCTTCCTCCGGAGGAAGTTCTTGAGTGGATTCGATTTTAACGGATATCGCGGTCGCGTAACTCTTCCAATCAATGTTCCGTGTGAGGTCATACGAGACATTGATTGTTTCCGATGGTCTTGAACCGTTAGCAATTGAAATCACGATAGGCAAATGATCGCTACCGTGGGGATCAGGGTTCACCTTCCACATGCAATCTAACTGTAGCGATGTCGAGCAAAGCGACAAATCCAACGCGCTTGCGCGTGCTGGTGGTGTAGGAATCCGCGTCATTTATCCCGTGTTTAAGATGGTCATGTTGAAATTATCGCAAAGATCTTGGATTAATGTTGATCTATTATCATCATGAAGACAGCCCCATACCGTACCGTGCGAGTTAAAGTCTCCCAGAACTAGCCGCGGTGCCGATAAGGATTCCGTGATATTACAAAGCGTTCGGTGCCCTACCGAGGCTCTAGGAGGAATGTAGATGGAAGCAATGCAAAGGTCTTTACCTTTGATTAAAACTTGATAAGCGACAATTTCAATGCCTGGTGTCGAAGGGAGGTTAATTCGGTTGAAAGAATAGCACTTTTTGATCCCCAAAAGTACTCCTCCATAGGGGTTTTCTCGATCCAGACGAATTATATTAAAGTCGTGGAAGTTGAGATTTATATCGGAAGTTAACCAAGTTTCACATAATGCGAAAGCATCACATTTTAAACTATTTAGTAAAAATTTAAAAGAATCAATTTTCGGGAGGATACTTCTGCTGTTCCACTGTAGAACAGTGATCGAATCGGTGACCTCGTTCGATGACTTAGCCATCGAAGGATACGATCGCTGCAAGGAGGGGCCATTTAGTAGTCAACTGCTTCAAAAATGTTTGCACTATAGGGAGAAAACGTATCAGAAGGCTTTTAAGAGGATCAGTAACATTGAAAGCTGTGAAAATTAAGTCCACTATGTCAGAAAATTTCATTAGTCCGCTACTGGACTGAGTATCTGTTTGAAAAAAGGGGACACTTGGGGTTTTTGATGTCCCTGGAAGTGGTGGGTACTCCTTATTAGAATTAATATTTCCAAGTCCTGGAGCAAATTGCTTCGGCTTTTGTGCATCACTTCCGTTGGATTTATTGATTGTAGTTGGCGCACTCTGAGTGGACGACACCTTGGCACCCTTACGAGGCAATGTAGGGGAGGCTGGATTTCTCCTCTTCCTGGATTCCCCTGGGTTAACCAAAGATGTTCCCTCTCGTGGGTCGTCAGATTCTTGCTCAACGTTAGCCAAACCAGCATAGGGATTTTCGGACAGGACAGATGGCGAAGCATTCTTTAGCATTTCTGCATAAGAACGCCTTGAGCGTTCCTTAAGGGAGCGCTTAATTTTATCCCCGCGCTGCTTGTACGCAGGACATCATTTAAGAGCATGTGAAGGGCCCCCGCAGCAAATACACTTTTCAGTTTCTTTGTTGCAAGAGTCATCCTCATGCTCTCCTTCGCATTTGCCGCATCGTTTCTTATTTCCACAATATGTGGCTGTGTGGCCCAACTGCTTGCAATTGCTGCGGCTCATGACCCGCGGTACGAACAGGCGAACTGGTAGGCGAACCTTGTCAAGGAGGATGTAGTTGGGAAGAGAGGACCCGGCGAATGTCACCCGTAGCGAGCCTGATAGAGAGTAGGTAGTCTTACCTCCCTCGGTGTTTGCGGTATACAATTGTTTGCATTCTAAGATCTTAATCTGTTCAAGAGAGGGGTCCTTAAAGCAGACAACCCCGTGCACCAACAGTTCTTCGCATTTCAGGCCCGGTTCGGACACTACCCCATCGATTTCACAGGCCACACAAGGCACGTACGCTTTAAATTCCCGCGTAAAGCGCTCACAGCAAGCATTCGCGTTTGCCTGGCCGAGATCATTCACTAGAACACGTATCTTGTTTGCCCGAACACGTGTTATCTGAGTTACGGCCGGGTAATTAGCAGTCAGATCTCGAGAAAGTTTTAATATATTAACCGGTTTCTCTCCGGTCCGAAAATATACCACCCATGGCCCAGAGGAACCTTCTGGGTACTGCTTTATACGGGGAGCAATATGAGTATTAGGGGGATCAGGGACTTCCATGATTACATCAGATGGTATTGCGCCCTCGGCCATTTAAGCACGAGGGCAGAGCGTTATATAAACGGGAATGTGTCTTATTATTTGATTACAAGGTTGAGTAAAGGTAGGGAAAAGGAAAGAAAGCAAACGAGGAAAAAAAATAAAGCAAAACTTATCTGCAAACAACGTCGATTGTTCCGCACCAGCGAAAACAATGCACTGGATTTACTGCCGGAACCAGCAGAATGGCAGCTAACGAACGAACAAAGGATGACCTTGACTCACTGAAATTTACACACCGAACACCACTGTGAAATATAACGATCCGTTCCGTTCAAAGGTTGGGAGACGTATGTGCTTCTGTAGTTATTGCACTGTTCAGCAGCGTAGTATTTTATATAGGAGAGTACACTCAAGTTTTTTTACGCGGATTTTGAAATTTACGCGGTTTTCATTAACGCGTTTTTTTTTTTTAATTTACGCGGTTTTCATTTACACGGCCTGTATCCCCTGCGTGAAAAAGCTGAGTGTAATTGCATCGGAAACAATCACATTCCCAGCAGAACTTTTTGTTTTCTAATTTCAAACACTTTTGTTTCGTACTGCACACTACGGAAAATTGTAAAACAGAACTTACCGTCCCAGCAGCAGTTTAAGCGGGTGCTCTTTTTCGATTCAAATTCAAGCCATGTCTTAAGCGTTACTGGATTTAAAATTGTTTTCCCAGTTTATCCAGTCAGAATATCTGTCCTACCCTATGTATTTAAAACACAGTTCTAATTGCGTTTTAAAGTATACAACAAATAGAACGGTTGGGTATACTAATTTAAATTTTAAAACAAATCTGTTTTAAATTATGAAACAAACCGCTGTACTGAAGATATAATTATGTCAGTCCTATTAACACATAAAACACCTATATAACATAAAACGCTGCAGAATTGGTTTAATAATACAATGTTTACACTACAGAGTTATAACACGTTTTAATAATTAGCAACAAAAAAAATGTCACCAAGATAGCATAAAAACCCGTTTTAACTGGTAGTGCGAACGTTGCATAACAATGTAATTTATCAAATAATTTCATTTTTTCCACCACTAATCGATCAAGAAATATTTAACCTTAAGATTGTTTACTTAAGTTCATTAGTACATAATTGAAAATTTAAATGGAAAATGAAATTTCATATATCATGGAGAATCTGTATATCCGTATCCGTTGGCTGGCGTGGGCTTCCTCATCACAGCTCTCAATATGGAACTTTTCTTTTGAATATATTTTCTGGACAGACCAGCCTATTTACATTTCTTATAAAAGAAATGTATAGAATTCGCTCAAACTTTCAAGATTTTTCGCGAGGCCCGGAGGGCCGAGTCTTATATACCAATCGACTCAGCTCGACGAGTTGGGACAATGTCTGTGTGTGTGTGTGTCTGTGTGTGTATGTAACGGACAAATTCTCATTCGTGTTTCTCAGAAATGGCTGAACCGATCTTATCCAAACCAATTTTAAATGAAAGAACTAAAAAACAGTATGAACGCTATTAATTTGTTTTTGATTCTGATGTTTAGTTTCCAAGATATGAATGTTTGAATGCGTAAAAATGGCGTTTTTTGCAGTTTTTTTAAATTGTCTGCCGGAATTGACAATATAGATTAACTCTTTATATGTTTTAGAGAGCTTTAACGAATACCTTTCGAACAAGCTATAGATTGTTGAAATCGGACTATTATCAAAAGAGATATTTAACATTAAATGCGAACGACAGATTTTTATCATTTCCCATTGCCAGAAATATGACCAAAAACATGTAATCTATTATTAACGCCAAAACGACTTATTTTAGGTCAATAGTATCTTCGGAGAATTTAATGGAGGCAATATGCCATTTCTTTTGGTATTGTGCTTTTGCTGATTAATCCCCCTATGAGTGAGATATTTTCACAAATTTTCTTGGAAGTGATTATATCGAAATGATGCCTTCAGCAAATTTGTAGCTCTTACTTTTGCGAATAACTTTACTAAAGACTTTAAATATCTGTTTTGAATACTTTAAAAGTTATGGCTTGTTTGTTGATTACTCTTTGTTGCCTATTTATTGTTCAATACAGTAATAATCCATTGAAATAAGCTAAACATTAGTTCGATAAAACGAATTTTGTATTTCATTTTACTATCTACAACCGCTAGAAATAATCACCGAACACTTCCAAGTTGTCTGGAAGGAACTTGATAACTTATCAGTACAAAAATGTTCATTTGTGCGAACCTTCTGACTGCAATTTTTCTAACTTATAACCATCGGATCGATCTGAAACATATCGGAAAACGAAAAGCGAAATAAATAACTCCAAGCAACGGCGTAGCCAAGAGAAGGTTTTGGGGTTTAACACCATAACCCCCCACAACACCCAAAAAAAATTGGATTGAAGTTGAAAATTTATTGATGCAGACTGATTCAATTCAATATTACAATAACAATTATCTGATCCGTACATTGATATCCTGTTGTTGTAAACATCATGAGGACTTTTGATAAATTGTCGGAATGGGGTCCTGATATGTAACTGATCTATTGGTCTTGATTTCACAGTTGTCTAATTGCATCAATATCAAATTTCCTGCCTGAAAACATTCCAATAGAAAATTCCAGAGTTCTGTAATCAATCGTAATCCTCAGATTTATTTTCAAATTGATCTCGTTTTTGTAGAGATTTACTGTAATAAAGGTCTTTATTTAATAGGAAGCGAAGTTAAAATTGATTTCATGTCTATGAAACATAGAACTGCTCACCAAAAAATGCATAACTTTCAACATTTGCTAAAAATGTTTTTGCCTTTCTCATTCACTCTAAAATTCGTCAATCTAATCCCGACCCGGAGAGCCGTGTGTCATATGCCAATCGACTGAGTTCGTCGAGATCGGAAAATGTCTGTGTGTGTATGTGGAAAAAAATGTGACCTCTGTTTCTCAGAGATGGCTGAACCGATTTGCACAGTTAGTCTCAAATGAAAGGTACAACCTTCCCATCGGCTGCTATTGAATTTTTTATTGATTGGACTTCCGGTTCCGGAGTTACGAGTTGAAGAGTGCAATCACACAGCAAATTCCCATATAAACTGAAATGAAAAATTTTCAAAATCAATTTTGTATTTTTGATGCCAAATGACTTTAAAATGCATCAAACATTGAGATGTTTGACAAAAATTGACTTCTTTGGACTTTGGTACATTTTTGCCTTTCTCATATAGAAAAGTTATGCAATCACTCCAAAAATCGTCAATCATACCGGCCCGGAGGGAGTATGCAGTGAGGGGTTGCTACTTTAAAATTAAAACTAGTTTAAAATTTCTTAACAAGTTGAAAATTTTCGGCAGGACCTGGACCTCCCGGATCTTTTTCCATGATCCGCCGCTGGTTTCAAGCGATGTTTCAATATCACATAGTATCTCAAGATCGTGGCTGTCGATCCATTGTATGTATGTGCAAATCGTACTGAACATGTAATATTCATTTCCACCATTGTATTGAACATAACCAGCCATGGAATCGTAGTCTGGACAAATGAGACAAGCACAATTGCACCACTAGGGGGATTAAAACAGGTTGTTATTTTGGGAATGCGTCGAGTTGCGATGAAAACGTAATATGATTAATAACGAGGATAACACTTTCCGAATGTAGAGAGAAATTTATGAAAAATGACGACATCCATTCGATTCTAGCAGGTTCTGATCGATTTTGATGAGAATTTGATTTTTGTTGTATGACCAATTATATGTATAGGTCAAATGTTTAAAAATAGTAATTTAAGGTCAAGATAGCATCATTTTGGAACCGCCAATTTCGTAGGGTTAGTATCTTCGATGAGTTTTACAAACGTTAAACAGCGCATCATTTGATAAAATACTTTTGACGGTATATCGTCCAAGAAGTATTTATGGTGAATTTTCTCAGGCTAATATTCATGACTACAATAAAGTCTCAACAAATTCGGTAAAGACATGAACTATGTTACTATTTTCTGAAAAATTAATTCTGCATAATTTTAAAACTTCAAAAATTACGGTTTCGAAATTATGCCGTTTGGACAGTATGATCGATTTTCACCAAACCGAATTTCTGGCTACGCCGCTGATTTCAAGCAAGTAGAAACAAAGTCGTTCTACACTCGTTCAACATATGTTTGATGGGCTCTAGCAGACGAACAAGACTGAATTCGAGTAAATCCTTTCTTGAGCATGTTTTCCTTATCATGAAGATATGCGAAAATAAAAAGTTTATCATAATCATTAATAGTTATCAGACTACATCAAGGGACGGGAAGAATATTTTAACAGCTTAAGTTTATTGTAAAGAAAAAAAATTGCCCGATTTAATCAAAGTCCCCTTTTTTCAGCCTAAAATACACCATGAGACTGATAAAAATGGGTCTTTATTGTATGTATTATTCGCTGTGTTTCACATTAATAGGTACATTTCTTTTTGGAGATTTTTTTTATTGCATCGAACTACAACAATTTTTAGGTAGTTTTCAAGGGGTTATTTTATAGACTTCTTCCAAAATTTGGCGAACCTATTCCAATTCGTATACCAATTAATTGGTATACTTAAGGGTTTATATATTGCAGATAGAGAAAATACTGAAATTTTCAGCTTTTTTCCTGCACAGTATTACGAAAGCTTATTAAACAATTTTTCCTAATAAGTTTGTGAAAATTATAAACTATTTGAAATTTTTTAATAGTTTTATTTTTATTTAACCGTGATTTTTTTAATAAATAGTGACCATCGCTTCACAACGTAGTCTATTTTTCATGGCTTGCGGTGAGCACGATCTCTCGAACTGAAAATTATGGAATAGAAATTAATTTTTAGTATTCTTTACAGACCCGCTGGTGCCCTAAGGCGATTTCGCTAGATTTTCAAAGCACTGTGCACCCAGTGCATTAACGCAAGTGACGGAAGGTTATCGAAAAGTTTCGTGAAAATGAAAATTCCAGTAATGATGATGATTTTCCCAAAAGGTTCGTTTTCGAGAGGTTTTTATTTGTTCTTTGGCATTAGGATTAGCGATAATAATTCAAATCTAGGACACTACTGGGAAGTCACCTTTAGAAAAAATCGATGTCGAAGTAAAATTTGGAACGATGCACGCATGCACTTCAGAGATAGCGTGACATCAGGAGCTGCGATTTCATTTCAACGAAAAGGAGATACTTACAAATGTAAACATAAGGCTTTTTCATACATGTGAATGAGGGCTTTGAAACGCAACAAATTTACCTAAAAATTTGGATTCTACGATATTGCTTTCTTAAACTACAGCAAAAAATACAACGGGCGAAACTGTATTTTTGTTTGTTTATTTAAAGTTTCGCCCTCCGCGCTCCATGCAAACAAACAGAGCGATACTTTTTTTGCTAGCAGTTTAGAGGCGAAACTATTTCTTTTCGTATTTTTTAGATTTTATCAGCTGTAAATAGTAACAACGATCGCTATAGAAAAAACCCGGACGAAATCGGTGGTGTAAAACGGTAGTTATTGTAAAAAAACGTAAGGGCGATACTTCAATGCTGATAGGTGTGACCGAAAAAGTAAACAATCGCCAAAGGGGCGATGCTATCATTTTGTCAATTTCAATAGCAAAAACAAAGTTTAATTTAATAATTTCAAATACTTTATGAAGTTTTAGGTTTCGATCACTGAATCATGCAATCTAGGATATAAAATATACAATAGTTCTTAAATAGGAAATAAAACCAAGTCTGGAAATATTTACTGTTGATTTTCTTTGAATGGTGTCAATGCTAGTATCGCCCTTGTCAAGAAAAAGCGTTGATTTCTTAGTTCTCAGTCGCGTTGGAAATTTGAGTAAAGTATAAACTTCAAATCGATTCAAAAAAAAATTCGAATTTTTTTGGCTCAGTACAATATATAACCCCTTTAGGAAAATTCAGTTTTCCCACCACAATATAGATATTTTATTAACAGAGCATTAACAATAATTCGATGGTATGGTAAATTAACTGGGTCATATGGATGTTTGAAGATGACAATTGCGTTATTGAATTTTAAATGAATCATATGCTCAAATATGTCATGTGAAAATAAAGAACATCTTTTTGTGATGTATATCTTTTTGTATTGGTATGAACTATTATGAAGAATGACGGATCAAAGTCTAAAAATATCCACGAATTAGCTCCGGGAAAAGAAGTCTCCCAAAGACACCACTCTCGATGGGGGATCCAAGTACAATGTTTCTTCTAAATTATCGTTGTCCATTTTTGCTCTATACTAATTACAATTCAATTGATGTTTCAATGGCAGTCACAATTAGCAGAGAAGTGTTGGATGTACTGTGTACGGAAACGTTTGTTCTGACTACATTTTTGCCATACACATTACTGTGTAACAACAAATGAACCCGAAGGTACCCTTTTCATGACCAATGTAACTAGACTAATGTAATTAAGACTTGTAATGACAAGTATGTCTATCCATAAAGAGCAGTATTATGTCAAGCGACACTTTCATTGGCCGCTTGCGTTTTCAACAAATTACATACTTATCCTGAAAATTAAAACCATTTCTTTTTCGAACTATTGGTTTGTATAGCACTCATTTATCCATATTTCCTGAACGAAAATTCCGAACGAAATAATATAAAAGCTATAAGCTATAGTTCTCAAATTCGTACAATCCGGTTTATTCATTTACTTTATTAAAAAACGATTTTTAATTTCATTCTAAATAGTTTTTTTTCAGTTTCTTCATTTCATCGATTTTATTCGTCTTGTTTATTTTATACATTTTGAACATTTGACTAATTTTAAGTATGCGATCTTTGCATTTTAATTATTTATTTCATTCAGCATTCTTTTTATTCATTTTGTTCATTTGGATTCATTTAATCTATTTTATTTGTTTCATTCTTTGTATTCACTCTGATCAGTTTATTTTTTTCTTACATTTTATTCATATCATTTATTTAACTTATTTTATTCATTGTTTTCCTTCTATGCATTCTATTCGGTTCTTCCAGTTTATAAATGTTTTCAGTTTCTTCATTTTAATAATTTGATCAATTTTTCAGATTTATGCATTTCATCCAAATGACATTTGACACGATTTATTTTTTTCTATTATTTTATAACCTTTTAACATCGCTTAATTTTTAATTTCAATCAATTCATTTTCTTTTTATTCATTTTATCAATTCTATTCGTTTTGTTTATTTGATTCGTTTGTTTTATTTATTTGTTTTATTCAATTCATTTTTTTATTTGTTTTATCCTTTTCATTCATTCTAATCATTTTATTCATTTTATTCATTTTATCCATTTCATTCATTTGATTTATTGTATTCACTGGATTCGTTAAATTCATTCTATCCATTTGATTCATTTGGTTCATTTGATTCATTTGATTCATTCGAATCATTTGATTCATTTGGCTCAATTGATTCAATTGAATAATTTGATTCCATTGCTTTTGGAAAGTGAATATGGTGACTTGTGTGTACATAGTGCAGGAAGCAATCGCTTAAATTTTTTAGGAAATACTTTGCTTTTCGTTGGAAACTTTGTGGGCGCTAATCGCTAATCGGAAGATCATTCAGATAAGTATAGTGTGTAGTCATACAGACTATTATTATTCTGTGATTTTCGGATTTCATTTCGCTGCATCGGCTGACTTTGTAAGTTTCCCAGCAGCGAGATGACGCAGTGATATATTTGTTTTGTTTGTGTCCCGCTTCTCCAGCTGTTGTTTAATTTGCCTATAATGAGTGGCCTGTGTGCAAAGTGTACGGGCACGGTGAGTCTCGCCGAAGGCCTTGTACTATGCCTTTTTTGCGGCGATAAATACCATCAAAAATGTTCCGGGTTAACAAAGGCCATGGTAAATTGGGTGGCTGATAATACAAGCCTTTGCTACAAGTGTGCGAAATGTTTATCAGGCCAGCCTTCTGGTGTGTAGGATGTCAGTTCGATAATCATTGAGTTGGATAAGAAGATGGAACAATTAGCTTCCATTTCTGAATCTCTCACTGATGCCCGAAAAAACATCGATGCACAGATAAACATCGCAGTAGAAAACGGAATAGAAAAACTGATCAGGTCATTCAATAACTCTCTCGAGAGTA
The DNA here is from genome assembly GCF_030247195.1 of Topomyia yanbarensis. Taxonomy (NCBI): domain Eukaryota; kingdom Metazoa; phylum Arthropoda; class Insecta; order Diptera; family Culicidae; genus Topomyia; species Topomyia yanbarensis. The sequence goes on from NC_080672.1 coordinate 228,508,670, forward strand.
AATTGGCTAGCTTGGAAAACAGTGTTGCCAAAAAGTTGGAAGATTTGAAAAGTTGTTTTAATGAAAATGTTAAGCGTGAAATTGAATTAGTTGGAATGAACAGAAAGAGGAATTTTAGTAATAGGAAGGTTCATTCTGAATCTGACGAAAATCCCAGTAGAAAACGAAAAAAATTTACGAATAAAGAAGATGAATCGATGTTAATTGAAATAGACGATGATGAAAATAATGACGAGGTTTTTAATAAAAATAGTAGAATTGTTGGGTATGGGAATAAGTTTCCGTCCTTCTTTACACGAAAATAATATTTATTTAAAACATGAAATACAAAATAATATTATGTGAAGTGTGCACCATTCGAAGCGACAACTTTTCCCCATCTTTCAGGCAGCATACGGATTCCTCGAAGAAAGAAGTCAGGGTTTTTCGACTCGATCCATTCGTTGAGCCATTTTTCGATAATTTCGCAAGAAGTGAACTTTTCTCCAATCAGGGCTGATTGCATCGATCGAAAAAGATGGTAATCTGATGGCGCTATGTCTGGGGAATACGGCGGGTGGGGCAGGATTTCCCAATTCACCCCTTCCAAATATTTTTTGACAGATTTTGCAACGTGTGGCCTAGCGGTATCATGCAGCAAAATTAGTTTATCATGTCGAGCAGTCCAATCCGGTCGTTTTTCTTTCAAAGCACGATTTAATCGTATTAGTTGCAGTCTGTAACGATCGCCAGTGATTGTTTCGGGATGGTTTAAGAAGTTCGTAATAAATTACACCACTCTGATCCCACCAGATGCACAACAAAACCTTGGAAGCATGAATATTTTTTTTTGTTGGTGTGAATGGACCCGCTTCACCTGGCAGCCCCCAACATTTTCGTTGCTTCGGGTTATCGTAGTAGATCTATTTTTCATCGCCAGTGATAATGCGATGCAGAAAACCTTTTCTTTTCTGGCGCTCAAGGAGCATCTCGCACATCACCAAACGTCTCTCGATATCCCTCTCCTTCAATTGATGTGGTACCCAATTGCCTATTTTTGCACCATTCCCATTGCGTGCAAACGTTTACCGACGGTCGATCTGTCAACATTCAACTCATTGGATAGCTCATCCAGAGTTCGACATGAATCTTCATCAAGTATCTGTTGTAGTTGTGCATCTTCAAACTTTTTCGGTGCTCCTTCGCGTTCTTTGTCACTGGCGTCATAATCGCCGCTTTGGAATCGTCGAAACCACTCTTTACAGCTTGTATTAGATGGAGCATGATCACCGTAAATATTCCTTAATATGCGATACGTTTCAGCTGCACTTTTCTTTGAAATGTAATAATGCAGCAAAATTTCCCGCAAATGCTGCTTTTTCGGAACGAACGTTGACATTTTTAACGCCAGATTAAAAAAGATGTTCACACTCGAAGCGAATATCAACTAGTGCAATCGAGACCTTACACATACATTTAGAAATGGTAAGTAGAGTAGTTGAGCTAACACAGCTGTAGTATCAATAATGATCTATCTTTCAAGAGGACGGAAACTTATTCCCATACCCAATACTTACGGTGTGGAAAAGCGGTGTGGAAAAGCGGTGTGGAAAAGCGGTGTGGAAAAGCGGTGTGGAAAAGCGGGCATCGAGCGGCTACCTTCTACCAGAGCTGTGGTACAACCAACGAGCTGGGAACCGACTTCATAGTGCTGGGCAAGATGCGCCAACGTGTGATCGGGTGGCAGCCGATCAACGCAAGGATGTGCAAGTTGAGGATCAAAGGCCGTTTCTTCAACTACAGCATCATCAACGTGCATTGCCCACACGAAGGGAGACCCGACGACGAGAAAGAAGCGTTCTACATGCAGCTGGAGCAGACATACGACGGTTGCACTAGGTACGGTGGGCCCGGACCGAAGAAGCGACTGGTACGACGGCGAATGCGAGCAGTTAGTCGAAGAGAAGAATGCAGCATGGGCGAGAATGCTGCAACACCGCACGAGGGCGAACGAGACGCGATATAAACAGGCATGGAACAGGCAGAATTCGGTTTTCCGGACCAAAAAGCGCCAGCAGGAACACCGAGATCGCGAAGCGATGGAGCAGCTGTACCGCGCTAAAGACACACGGAAATTCTACGAGAAGTTGAACCGCTCGCGCAGGGGCCACGTACCACAGGCCGACATGTGCAGAGATACAAACGGGAATCTTCTCACGGAGCAGTGTGAGGTGATCCAGAGGTGGCGGCAGCACTACGAAGAACACCTGAACGGCGATGCAGCAGACGACGAGGATGGCACTGTAACGCACCTGGGAGCACGCGCGGAAGACATTACACTACCGGCTCCGGATCTCCAAGAAATCCAGGAGGAGATCAGCCGGTTCAAAAATAATAAAGTCGCTGGGGTTGACCAAATACCAAGCGAGCTACTAAAACACGGTGGCCAGCCACTGGCTAAAGCGCTGCACTGGGTGATTACCAAGATTTGGGAGGAGGAGATTTTACCGGAGGAGTGGATGGAAGGTGTCGTGTGTCCTATCTACAAAAAGGGCGACAAGCTGGATTGCTGTAATTACCGAGCAATCACCCTGCTGAACGCCGCCTACAAGGTACTCTCCCAAATACTATGCCGTCGACTATCACCAATTGCAAGAGAGTTCATGGGGCAGTACCAGGCGGGTTTCATGAGCGAACGATCTACCACGGACTAGGTGTTCGCTCTTCGTCAAGTACTGTAGAAATGCCGCGAGTACAATGTGCCCATACATCATTTGTTCATCGACTTCAAAGCCGCATACGACACTATCGATCGAGATCAGCTATGGCAGATTATGCACGAGTACGGATTCCCGGACAAACTGACGCGATTAGTGAAGGCGACGATGGATCGGGTGATGTGCGTAGTACGTATCTCAGGGACGCTCTCGAGTCCCTTCGAATCACGCAGAGGGTTACGGCAAGGTGATGGTCTCTCGTGTCTGTTATTCAACATCGCGCTGGAAGGTGTAATAAGAAGAGCAGGGATCGACACGAGTGGTACGATTTTCACAAAGTCCGTTCAGCTACTTGGCTTCGGCGATGACGTTGATATTATTGCACGAAACTTTGAGAAGATGGAGGAAGCCTACATCAGCTGAAAAGAGAAGCCAAGCGCGTCGGACTTGCCATCAACACGTCGAAGACAAAGTACATGATAGGAAGAGATTCACGAGAAGAGAATGAGAACCGCCCGCTTCGAGTTTGCATCGGTGGCGACGAAATCGAGGTGGTTGAAGAGTTCGTGTACTTGGGCTCACTGGTGACCGCCGACAATGATACCAGCAGAGAGATTCGTAGACGCATCGTGGCAGGAAATCGTGCTTACTTTGGCCTCCGCAAGACACTTCGGTCGAACAGAGTTCGCCGTCGTACGAAGTTGACCATCTACAAGACGCTGATTAGACCGGTAGTTTTCTACGGGCACGAGACCTGGACCATGCTCGTGGAGGACCAACGCGCACTTGGTGTCTTCGAACGGAAAGTGCTGCGTACCATCTACGGTGGAGTGCAGATGAAAGACGGCACATAGAGACGGCGAATGAACCATGAGTTGCATCAGCTGTTGGGGGAGCCGCCCATCTGTCATACCGCGAAAATCGGACGACTACGGTGGGCCGGGCACGTAGCCAGAATGTCGGACAATGGCCCGGTGAAAACGGTTCTCAATTGCAATCCGACCGGTACAAGAAGACAGCGAGCACGATGGATCAACCAGGTGGAAGACGATTTGCGGACCCTTCGCAGACTGCGTGGCTGGCGACGCTCGGCCATGGACCGAGTGGAATGGAGGAATCTTTTTTATACGGCACAGGCCACTTCGGCCTTAATCTGTTAATAAATAAATAAAAAGAATTACTTACGCGTATGTTTTGTCGGGAGCTACTGGTACGAATAAAATTAGAACTAGAAGACAAACGAAACGTAAGGCTGCCCGGTCATTGTGGTTAAACCAGTCGAGCCGTTGCAATCGAGTGACGACACGAGGAAGGAATTAAAAAATAAATTAGATCCAAAGGTGCACAAAATTAGCAACTTTAAAAATGGTAAAGATGGCTCGATTATTGTGGAGTGTGCAACTCGGGATAATATTGAATCGGTGAAAGAAAACATTGTAAGCAATCTGAGTGAAAAGTATAACGCTGTTATACCGATATCCGGTAAACCGAAGTTGAAAATAATGGGGATGAGTGATCGATACTCTGAAGAAGTCTTCATTGACTTATTGAAAAGTCAGAATGAGGGTATTCGGTTTGAATATGTTAAAGTTGTTTCCAATTTCCAAAATCCACGCTTCAAATATAACAAATACAATGTTATAATTGAAGTTGATAAGGACACTTATAGCGGCCTGATGTCAGCCCGTGCGGTAAACAATGGTTGGGATAGGTGTTCTGTTTTAGAGGCCTTTAACGTGCTGCCTTCCTCCCACTCTGTGGAGAATATGGTCATAAGAGTACGGGATGCGTTAATAAAGAAACATGCTCCAGATGTAATAGAGCACATAGAACATCTGAATGCTCGTCAACTGATTTTAAATGCGTGGATTGTATTAAAAAGAATAATGAACGTAAAATGAATTTGGACATAAATCATGCGGCATTTAGTAAGCAGTGTTCAGTATATCGGAGACTGCTAGAATTGAAAAAAGCAACGTTTTGTCAAGTGAATAGCAACTAACAAACGAGAGGTTGTCTGAAACATTGTATTTGTATATAGTTGGGTTATCTACAAACTTTGTCGCAATGCGATATCTTGTAGAAAACAAACGTCCATTGTTGGTTTTAATATCAGAAACACATATTGTTGATGCTAATGCATTTGATCAGTATAGCATTCCGGGTTATAAAGTTACTTTTTGCCAATCTCATTCCAGACATACGGGTGGAGTTGCTACTTACGCCAGAGAATCGATTAAATTCAACGTTCGGTTAAACGAAGCAGTTGATAATAATTGGTTCTTGGGTATATCAGTTGAAAGAGGCACGCAGATGTGAAATTTTTCAGTAGTATACCAATCTCCTAGTTCAAGCGATTGACGGTTTTTAGAAATTTTAGAAAACTGGTGGGAGAAATTCGTTGACTTAAGTAAACTTAATGTAATTTCGGGCGATTTCAATATTGATTGGCTCAACGATCAAACTTCGAAATAGTTGAAGCAGTTGGCTGAGTTTTTCAATTTCAAGCAAACGGTTAGTGAGTTTACAAAAATTTCCAGACACACTAGAACAATGGTAGATCACGTGTATTCCAATTTTGACGGGGTTCATTCGTATGTAGAGGCCGGGTGTAAAATTTCGGACCATGAGACGATTTCAATTTTGCTGGAGAATGAACCTAACCGTGAAGAGGATAAAGTTAAAATCATGTGCTGGAAAAGATATTCGAAACAAGCTATTGCTCAACAGGTTTCGAAAAGCATGGATTTTACGGAATTGAATGGAAATTTAGATAAAAAGGCAGCTGTTCTAACTAACGTGTTAATAGAGTGTACAAATAGTTTAGTTTCTCAAAAGTTTATTAATTCAAATAACTCGAACAGCTGGTACCCTTTAGATATTTTGCGCCTTAAACGTAAAAGGGATAAAAAGTACAAGAAATTTTGCAGAACTAATAGTGAACGTCTTTGGAATGGGTACACGCACGTGCGAAATATTTAATCACGGGCCTTGAAGAAGACCAAATGTGAATATATTCAAAGGAAGTTCGATCAACATCAAAACAACAGCAAAGAGTTATGGAAAATCCTAAAGAATTTAATTAAACCTAAACGTAGTTCCTCGCAGTCCATAACTTTTAACGGGGTAGAAGAACAATCTGAACAAAGAAGAGCTGAAAAATTGAACAGTTATTTCGTTAATAGTGTCCAACTGATCAATCACAGTATTGAGCTGGTCAGTGAACCTGTGGAAATAACACAGCCGATTAATATTAACTGTAGATTTGACGGATTTCACTCAATCACTTTTGAACAGTTGAAGGATATTTGTTTTTCTTTGGGAAAATAGGCTGGTATCGATAATGTCAACACGAAAGTGATACAGGATTGTTTTCATGTCATCGGACACGATCTGCTGGACCTTGTAAATGAATCACTACAAACTGGGCACGTGCCGAAAGTTTGGAAGGAATCACTTGTGATTCCTATTCCCAAAGTTACTGGGACGGATAAAGCCGAAGAGTACCGCCCCATTATCATGTTGCACACATTAGAGAAAATTTTAGAACTTGTTGTTAAGGGCCAGCTGATGAGTTATTTGAATAATAATAATTTGCTAATTCCGGAGCAATCGGGATACCGAGAGGGACACTCTTGTGAAACCGCTTTGAATCTAGTGTTAGCAAAATGGAAAGAAAAAATCGAGGTTAAAGAGACTATTTTTGCTTTATTTTTGGATCTGAAACGCGCTTTTGAGATTTTTACTTTTGAAAACTTTAGAGAGATTTGGTATCGGAGGGATAGCACATAGGCGGTTTGAAAACTATTTATGTGATAGAACTCAGAAAACTAGTTTCAACGATTTTGTATCTAGTCCTCTTGACAATCCTCTTGGAGTGCCGCAAGGTAGTGTCTTAGGTCCTATTTTGTTTATTATATATATAAATGACTTAAGGCGAGTTTTACGATTTTGTGACTTAAATTTGTTTGCTGACGACACTGTTCTGTTCATTGCAGCTAAGGATGTAGATGAAGCCGTAGCGCATTTGAACGAAGATTTGCATTCCCTTGCTCGCTGATTAAAATTTAAACAATTAAAGTTAAATGTTGCTAAAACTAAATACATGATTATCTCTTTGACTAATACTAGGCCTGACGTTAACGTTGAAATAAATGGTGAGACTATTGATCGTGTTAGTGAATTAAAATATCTTGGATATTGATGGAAAGTTAAACTTTAAGTCTCACATCGACAATGTCATCAAAAAAATTTCAAAAAAGTATGGTATATTGTGTCGTCTGAAAAATGATTTAACAATTAGTAGTAAAATTTTATTATATAAACTATTATTTCACCACATATTGACTTCTGCCCGTCTATTTTGTTTCTTGCCAATCAAACACAAATATTAAGGTTACAGCGATTGCAAAATAGAATCATGCGATTAATTTTAAAATGTAACAGATACACTTCCTCTAGTTTCATGCTAGATGCATTACAATGGCTCTCTGTGAAGCAAAGAATTTATTACTTGACAATGGTGTTCATTTTTAAAATTATTAATGGAATGCTGCCTCGATATTTGTGGGATCGAATTGAAAGAGGAAGTGATGCGCATAGGTACAACACTAGAAACGCGTCTGATGCAAGAACACCTAACTTTTTATTTAGTAGATCACAGAACTCCTTGTTGTACAAAGGAATAAGTTGTTTCAATTCGAAGCCTAGACATATTAAACGCGCGGCAACATTGGCGGAGTATTAAAAAGAATAATGAACGTAAAATGAATTTGGACGTAAATCATGCGGCATTTAGTAAGTGTTCAGTATATCGGAGACTGCTAGAATTGAAAAAAGCAACGTTTTGTCAAGTGAATAGCAACTAACAAACGACATAAAGACATATTAAACGCGCGGCAACATTGGCGGAGTTCAAAACACTATGTATTTCACACGTAAAATCTGCTTTGTAGACAGATTTTTTGACTTTTATATTTTGGAATTATTTGTATAACTATGTAATACCACGAAGAACGTAATTTTTTTCTCTTCTCTTATTTGCATTTAGTCACACTAAGTTATTATATTCGCTATGATGATGATGGATTTTTGTTACTTGTTTATTAAAGTTTTTAAAAATAATGAGATGTCTACAGAAGTCTGAGCCAAGCGCGATAAGCAGATAGAGACTAACTTGAAATCGAACAGGGTGACCAGTACTAAGAGCTCATCGGGTTGAATCGAAGCTTTTAAACTTTTGTTGTGATCAGGGTCTGATTTGATGATGGAGTTTAGTAGATCATAGAACTCCTTGTTGTACAAAGGAATAAGTTTTTTCAATTCGATGCCTAGACATATTAAACGCGCGGCAACATTGGCGGAGTTCAAAACACTATGTACTTCACACGTAAAATCTGCTTTGTAGACAGATTTGTTGACTTTTTATATTTTGGAGTTATTTGAATAACTATGATATACCACGAAGATTGTTTTTTTTCTCTTCTATTATTTGCATTTAGTCACACTAAGTTATTATATTCGCTATGATGATGATGGATTTTTGTTACTTGTTTATTAAAGTTTTTAAAAATAATGAGATGTCTACAGAAGTCTGAGCCACGCGCGCGATAAGCAGATAGAGACTAACTTGAAATCGAACAGGGTGACCAGTACTAAGAGCTCATCGGGTTGAATCGAAGCTTTTAGACTCTTGTTGTGATCAGGGTGTGATTTGATGATGCAGTTGCTTTGCTGGCTTTGCTCGACAATAGAGTTAATCTCGGTTATTGCTGCGATAGCGGCAATAACGGAGTTGGTTCGTTGAGTGGTGGGCTTGGTCACTTCTTCTGATATAACAAGATATCGGGTTCAATTTCTGATCAATCCAGGGTATTCCTGTAAAGGAATATCCCTGGATTAACTTGGGTTAGTGGTACGCAACTTTTAATAAAGGGGCCTGATGTGGATGATATAACTCGACTGGACTCTGCGCTGCCACTAGGCTCGTCACTTATCACCTTAGCAGGTGATAGTAGATGTCTTGGTCAGGCGGGAGGAGTCTTACAGAGAATTATCAGAAATGGAAGCTATTGAGTTCAATTCCCTATTATATCAAGTATCTTCCCGGAATGGAAATTTTCTTGATGGACCGTGGTTATTGATGGAATATTCGAAATATATCTGGTTACGTTCTTTTGAAGGAAAGGCTATGTCTGCAAATTGAACCAGTCCGTTTTTTTGTTAACTGGTCTTATCATGAGTTAAAATATTAATTATCTTCTAGATAAATTGTTCAGCTTACACCTTTGTGGGACCATCATCATCATTTGATTCAATCATTTATTATTATTTTATTAAATTTTTTCTTTAATTTTATTCATTTCATAATCAGTCATTCCATATACTTATTTCATTCAATTTGTTGGTTTGAGTCAATTTAATTTGTTCAATTAATTTTTTAACTATTTTTAAATATTGCCTATTTTTTTATTTAATGAGCTAATCTCATTTGATTTATGTATTTTATTAATATGATTTTTATTATTCATTGTACTCATTTAATCAATTTGAAAACATTTTGTTTTTTTATTTTTCGCTTTATTTTATTTTGTTCGTTTTATTGATTTTCTATACTTTATTCAGTTTATTTGAGGTTTTATTCGTGCAGTGGTTGAAACTGCAAACTAGTGAACGAGTTCTACAAACTAATGAATGATCCAACAATGGCATGTGTAAGAAATGTTTCATCTCACTGCTAGGTGGATTAAGTTGGTTTTATTTATTCATTTCATTTATTTCTTATTTTATTCATTTTGTTCATTCCATTCATTTTGTTCATTTGATCCATTTCGTTCATTTGATTCATTTAATTTATTTAATTCATTCGATTCATTTGATTGATTTGATTCTATTGATTAATTTGATACATTTGATTCTTTTAATATATTTGATTCATTTGATTCATTTTATTCATTTGATTCATTTGCTTCATTTGATTCATTTGATTCATTTGATTCATTCGATTCATTTGATTCATTTGATTCATTTGATTCATTTGATTCATTTGATTCATTTGATTCATTTGATTCATTTGATTCATTTGATTCATTTGATTCATTTGATTCATTTGATTCATTTGTTTCATTTGATTCATTTGATTCATTTGATTCATTTGATTCATTTGATTCATTTGATTCATTTGATTCATTTGATTCATTTGATTCATTTGATTCATTTGATTCATTTGATTCATTTGATTCATTTGATTCATTTGATTCATTTGATTCATTTGATTCATTTGATTCATTTGATTCATTTGATTCATTTCATTCATTTGATTCATTTGATTCATTTGATTCAATTGATTCATTTGATTCATTTGATTCATTTAATTCATTTGATTAATTTGATTAATTTGATTCATTTGATTCATTTGATTCATTTGATTCATTTGATTCATTTGATTCATTTGATTCATTTGATTCATATGATTCATATGATTCATTTGATTCATTTGATTCATTTGATTCATTTGATTCATTTGATTCATTTGATTCATTTGATTCATTTGATTCATTTGATTCATTTGATTCGATTGATTCATTTGATTCATTTGAATCATTTGATTAATTTGATTGATTTGATTCCTTTGATACATTTGATTCATTTGATTCGTTTGACCCATTTCATTCGTTTGATTTGTTTGACTCGTTTGATCCGCTTGATTCGTTTGGTTCGTTTGATTCGTTTGATTCGTTTGATTTGTTTGATTCGTTTGATTCGTTTGATTCGCTTGATTCGTTTGATTCGTTTGATTCCAACAGTGATATGTGTAAGAAATGTCTCATTTCACTGCTAGGTGGATTACATCGGTTTTTGTCTTGGTTGTACTCAAATGTAGTGTTTTACAAGTGTAGTGCTACTGAAAACATATAACGCTGCTAGGGAAATACCTGTACTTGGTTCGCTAGAATTATTTTTTTTTCCGCTGCGATGAATAGGGAGGATAATCCAGTATCGTGTAATGTCATGTAGGGTAAGGTGGGGCAAATCCGACCGTTGGGTAAACCCGACTCCCCTCTGTTACCAAAAATCAGAAGCACTACGCGAACTAATATCAATGTTGTCGTGTAGAGCATCGAAAATAATCATAATGGTGGTATGACAGCATTTTATTAGTCTACATTGAAATGCTCATACGACAAAATGTGTGTTTTTACAACTTTTGATTTAACTTTTGTGCATCGTTGAATACAGGATATTTCTGATTGTTAAAGTGATTGCATAATAAATGTAAATGGATTTAAATTCTTTGATTTAAGTCCTACAAAGTGCATAGATGAATTTAGTTCAACCTTTTTCATATTTTTTTTAATTGCATCGTAAGGAAAAATAACGGGGTGGGGCAAATCCGACCTCTAAATATTGGAGTAAATCCGACCGCTTTTTTGCTAAGAAAATGTTTATTTATCAAATTGAAATATATTTTTATTGTTATTATTTATTATTTTTATGCAAAATGGTTCATAATTATAAACGAAAGACACAAAAACGTGATGATTATAGCATTCGTCGAGCAATTGCTCCGATGCAAATGGGAATATCATTACGTGCTACTGCTCGTGATTTTAGCATTCCAAGATTGATATTGAGCTTCATTTTCTTCATGTTATAATTCAATAACACAACATTCATTGATTTATCATTGAAAACCCATAGAATTCGAGTAATATCTGCACTAAATCAACCAAAAACGTAGGGGGTCGGGTTTACCCCACCATTTTTGAAAACAGCAAAAATGAACATTTTTGTAAAAAACTTGTATATCATGATATTCCGAAGATCCAAATAAAATGTTATATACAGAAAGTTGCCCAGGAGTCTAACTTTCAATTTGGTATATAAAACGACTTGATCCGATGTAAAATGAGCTTTTTGCAGCCAAAACCATTTACTAGGTCGGATTTGCCCCACCTTACCCTAATCAAGCGTGCTATAAAAAGACGAGACATATATACTTAATTTTAATAATAAAATGCAGTCATTCCTTCTGGCACACCGAGAAACAAAAATATCCAGCGTTTGCATATTTTCTATGTCCGTCTCTTTCATTCTGCTGTGATTTGTGTACATTTTCTGGCATATACTTCTACTATACATTTAGTGAGTGAATAGATCGAATTTGTTCAATGCATAAAATTTACAGCAGAAGAAAAGAGAGACAAATAAAAAAATACGCTATCGATGACCAAATATAATTAAATGCTTAAGAATGCCACATTGTTTTACTGTTCTTCAAAAAGCTCTAATGTAACCCCCACTACCCCTACTCTTAATAAAATGTTACTCCTGACCCTCTCCTATTCTAAAGCCATGAAGTCTCTGATTCATATTTTGCTGAAGATGCACACAGTCTTTCCTGTTGTTAGAAATGAAACAATTATGTTGGTTTCCCTTACTTACCCTGAAAATCATCTAACCAACGTGGCTGTTGATAGTGTTCTGTTGCTAACACTCCGGTGTTTAGGAAAACTAATACAATTATGAGCCAGTAAAATGCTTGCGATTTCACCGCTTTTCTACAAGCTCTGCGTAGTCGTCGATTGAAACGGTCTATATATTTTCTTTTTCTCGCAAACCACGACTCTTGTTGAATTTCTCCTTCTTCGCCTAAGTGATCTGAACAGTCGATCTCGTGGGCTGTCATAGTTTTACCTTCCTGAATAACGTTTGCTTCATTTTCTGGGTCGATATCTTCTGCTTGTGTTATCCAGTCTAAATATCCTCGTAGATCTTCCTCTATTTGTTGTTTCTCGCGCAATTTTTGAAAATCGCCGCGATTTTTGGCTTTCGTTCTTTCCTTGGAAAACTCGCCGCTCAAGACACCAAGAATTAAGTTCATGACGAAAAAAGCACCTAATATCACCATGGATATGAAGTAAATCCATTGCCAAGTACTACCCATTGCATCTTGTATCTGAAATCATGTGTCATTAATTAAAGGCGAAGTGAATGAATGAAAAACTTACATAATACAACATATCGGTCCATCCTTCTAATGTCACACATTGAAATACAGTAAGCATTGAGAGACCAAAGTTGTCAAAATTAGTTATGCCAAAGTTAGGACCTTCCCAGTACAAACGACAAACCATATCCGATGAAATAGTTTCACACCGAAATCCATCGTCGCCGCAAGGATGAGGGTCATCCATTATTTCTCCTACTTACGAAAGGTTATAGATGTCATAACGTGATATTGAATACAATAAATAAATTACCAGTAATATTGTGGAAGCAAGATTTGTGTAATTTTCCTGAGAATAGCTCAAGTCCTATGATCGCGTATATAATAATGACGAATAAAACGAGGAGGGCAATATGTAATAAAGGCACCATGGCTCGTAGAATTGAATTAAGTACAACTTGTAAACCTGCAATAACACACAATTGATCATTTTACATAAATCTTATGAAACTTTGCATTTCGCTTTCTCTATGTTTTTAAACATATGAACATATCTATGAAGTACATAGACAAAGATAATTTTTTTAGTGTATTTAAATGATGCATGGGCCTTTCAAAGAGGAAGTAAAGTAATGTTCTATTATAATACGGATATTGAAAGCCTAAAGTGTACCATTGAGCTGAGAATATCGATTCATAACTGTATTATAAACCACAAGGTCCAGCAGTACATCCAGGAGTACATCCTCGAGTTGCGATTTTAGATATACATTAGAACGGCACAATAATTGAACAAAACTTTTTGAGCGACTTAGTGGAATGTCGCAACTAATCCTCTTAAGACAGATGTCTTCCGTTTAAATCTACTATAGAAATGATAATGAAAAACTGTTGCTTTTCACTATAAATCAGATACTAGTATTTCAACTATTACTTGTAGTCTTATTCAGTGTTCAATATCAGTCTGATATTAAACACTAAAGAAGACTATAAGTAATAGTTGAAATACTAGTATCTGATTTATAGTGAAAAGCAACAGTTTTTCATTATTATTTCTATAGTGGAATTAAACGGAAGACATCTGCCTTAACAGGATTAGTTACTATCGAAGGGTTTAATATTTTGTTTATTTGGATTATATACTTACTTGGCACTCCAGATACTAATCGTAGAGGTCTAAGAACACGAAACGCTCGAAGTGCTTTAACATCAAATCCTTCCTTCATCAAATTCGATAATGCTGTGGAAATCATGCTGAAACAATTCACGTAACATCTGTATTTTAGTTAAGAAATGTATGATCGTTACCCTATGACGACAATCGTGAAATCCAGAATATTCCATCCATTTCTTAGGTATGACCCTGGATGTAGTATAAACCCGTATGCAATTAATTTCATTACACATTCGGCGGTAAAAATCACTAAAAAAATATACTCAATCTTCTCCAAAGCAGCGTTTGTGGTATTTGAATCACTATTAGGAAATGGAGTATAAACAGCCAAGGCAACACAATTTGCAAAAATTGTTATAAGGATCAAATATTCAAATGGCCTGGAAATGGATGAGAAAGTAATATTATTAATTTGTTAAATTGTTAAATGCAAATAATATACAGGGTGTTTGGTTCATGGTTAAGAACCTCTCGAGGGATGATTGACTGTCATTTTTGGAGAAAAAAGTCGTTCTACGCATACCATAAAATCTCAACCGTTACTAAGTTATTGAACAATTTGTGTAAAAAACTTATGTCTTAAAATACCTTAACTCAAAAAGTATACTTTTTATCTCAAATCTTTTAGGTCCATTGGATATGTGAGATTTTTTTCCCGTTGAATGATGCCCTCATTTTTCAGCTAATGAGGTTAAGTAACATTTTCACAATAATTTATTTAAATTTTAACAATTTTTACTGATTTTTCGTTCATTTCGCGAAAATCTTAATAGAAGGAAGGAGATTCTTAGTCCCTTGGAACTGTCCCTGTGGAGTGCGCTTATGCATACAACCCTTTTTGGTCATTTAAACAGCGATAAATTGAAGGTCCGTCGCTAGCATAATTTTATCCTTACTGTTAAAAGCAACTGCAGCCATTGGCGTAACCCTTGCACTGGTGGTGACTTCAATACATCATCATCATCATCATTTCGCGAAAATATTAACAGTTAACATCTCCACTTTAATAATTCAGATTGTTAGATTTGAAGAGCTGAAACATTTGTTCTTTGACATGTTACACTTTATGCAATATTTATTCCCAAAGGGCAAATTGGATTAAACCAATTTGCGCATTAAGGCCAAAAAACCTAATATAAATTAAGTTTGATTTTTTATGTTTCGAATTCATCAGTCACTAGCACCATCTGGGTATCTAGTTAGACAATGTATCTAAACTAATACCCAAATTAGCACTAGTCAGACACAAAAAATTCCAAACAGTTCACACGACATATGTGCAGGGTTGCCACTATTTTTCAAAGGATATCTGGCAGATCAACTAAAAATGTCTGGCAAAATCTGTCACTTAACAGCGACCTCAAAGTCATCGAAATTTATCAATCGATTTTTAATAAATTTGGGAAAATATTCCCCAAATTTCCATAATGTGTGTGCAAACACTTCTATAATTTAAAAATCTGGCAGAATGAGAGGTTTGTATTTTTGTCTGGAAGCTTTAAAAAACTCTGGCTGTGCCAGATAAATCTGGCATAATGGCATCTCTGCATATGTGAACATCTAAGCAACTGACTTATCCTGGGTGATGTCCCGGGAAGCAAAACAGAAGCTCTGGTTTACTGAAGAGAAAACGAACTCTTGTCTTATGGCTAAGGAGCCAAACGCCTGGCATTATGCAATATTAATTCCCAATAGGAAAATTGGTTCAACTGAAAAAACGTGATACAGATAACTCTATCTGTGTCGATATTGAAGGGACCATCGACATAGAGAGAGATCGAGATAGAGAACACATTGGTATTTTTTTCTTTCAGGACATCATAATGCATGCCGCGAAACGAAGATAAATTCTTGTGCTAGGGGGTAGCAGTAGAAGACAGCGTAAACATTTGTTCTGTATTTTTATTCATTAGCTTCACAAAGTTTACAATTTTTTTTATTCGTTTCGTTTATTTGATAGGCACAAATGCGTTAGCTTAGCGGTGCCAAATTCTTTTGTTTTTACATTTTGGATATTTTAAAACTAGGAGGTTTCAATGTTGAAATATTTTTTTATAAAAGAGAAAATTTTTATAGCTATCTTAAGACTAGAAATAAGATTCCATATACAAGAAAGGGGGCAAAAGATTTGTTTTATGAAAAATTTTTAAACAAGGAATTCAATAGTAATAGCTTTTTGGGAAATATTTACAGTTATCTTAAAACTAACAATATAGTTTGGTACACAAAAGGGGGAACAAATATTTATGAGTAATTTCACAGATATTTTAAAACCAGGGATACAATTCTATTTACAAGATGGGGGACAATAGTTTTAACAAAGAGTAAAAATTACAACTACCTTAAAACTAGGAATACGGAATACAAATTTGATTTTTATCGGAGACTTATGCTTGGTCAAGTGGGGGGCTTATTTCCAAAATCGGTGTAGAAGCTGTTGTATCAAGGACAGGGGAGAGAAAGCGTATTTGGTGACCGGGAGAGAAGAGCAAAACTTGCAACTTTCGGGCAAACGGGAGATCAGCGAAACAAATTAGCGCCTCAGTCTAGTAGGTCGGATTGGTGGATGGTATTCTTCGGACCCGCGGGGAATCCTTCAAAAGTCATCGGACCTCGACTCGCTCTCGCTTCAGTTTCCGTAGTGGTAAAGGCGACGGCGGTTACATAGTGGCAGTCTGCAGTTGATCGGTTCCACAAGGCAGGAGGAAACTTCTAAAAACGAGAAATCAAAGAGAGGGGCTAAATTGGGATATTTATCGTTTTTATGAAAATATAAATAAGGTACATATAGGGGAAATTACGATTTGCCAGTATATCTCGGACTGGGACATTGGGTGGTCTACCTCGGGCCCGAAGGGAATCCTTTAACTGAGACCTGGCGTCACAATACCCGGCGCATACCCAGACAACGTACTCGATGTCGTGATAGCCCTCGCCACAAGCGCACAGACTACTCTTCGCAAGCCCAATACGCCGCAAATGCGCATCTAAGGTGTAGTGGTTAGACATAAGTCGGGACATTACACGAATAAAATCCCGTCCCACATCCATCCCCCTGAACCAAGGCTTCGTTGATACCTTTGGGATAATGGAATGTAGCCATCGTCAAAGTTCACCATTGCTCCACGAGGTTTGCCAACTGTTGAGTGTCCTCTGACGACAAATACTAAAAAATTCGGCCTTTTCATTGCCCGGGATAGAGCAATGAGAGGGGACCCAAACAAAGGTAATCTGATAAGATTTTTCAGATGACGTACACAAGGACTCCCGTATCTTCCCCAGAAAATACGGGAATTGCTTTTTAGGCTTCACCGCACGAAGAGCCTCGATAGAGCTGAGGCTGTCCGAAATGATGAAGTAGTGATCTGTGGGCAGAGTGTCGATAATCCCAAGGGTGTACTGAATTGCAGCTAACTCTGCGACGTAAACTGAAGCGGGATCATTGAGCTTGAATGATGCGGTGATAGTATTGTTGAAGATACCGAAGCCAGTGGACCCATCGAGATTTGATCAGTCAGTGTAAAACATTTTGTCACAGTCGACTTCTCGGAATTTATTATAAAATATATTGGGGATCACTTGCGGGCGTATATGGTCTGGGATTCCACGACTCTCTTCCTTCATGGATGTGTCGAAGAATACAGTAGAATCAGAAGTATCTAGGAAACGAACACGGTTGGGAGTATATAAAGAAGGATTAATGCTCTGTGCCATGTAGTCGAAGAACAAGGACATAAATCCGGTTTGAAAATTAAGCTGAACGAGCCTCTCGAAATTTTCAATCACCAACGGGTTTAGAATGTCGCATCGGATGAGCAATCGATTTTTAGTGGAAGAACGCCCGCCAGCACTTCGAGACTCATCGTATGGGTCGAGTTCATGCAACCCAGGCAATGCGCAAGCAACGATACTGGATTCTCTCCAGTTTGATGAAGTGTATGTTCGCAGCAGAGCGGAAACGGAATCAACGGTACTCCATCACCGACAATATCGTTGTTTGGTATAGCCTGATCAGGTCTCCTGGGTGGGCACCCCACCATGTTCCAGTTATTGTTGTTGTTGATCCTTTGTTGGCATTTCTGCTTCAGATACCTAATGTGACATCCCCAGGTACCTTTAGAGTCGAACCAGACCCCGCGATATTTAAATGTGAAAACCTGATTGATCGTTGCACCCATTAATAGAAGCTGGAGTTGCGCCGGCTCACGCTTCCTAGAAAAAAACAACCAACTCAGTTTTCTCCGTACAGAATTCGATACCCAGCTGAAGAGCCCAAGCAGACAAATTGTCCAATGTATTTTGTAATGGTCCTTGCAAGTCGGCAGCTTTGGGCCCTGTAACAGAGACCACCCCGTCGTCTGCAAGTTGCCTTAGCGTGCATGAATTGGCAAGACAAACGCCAATGTCATTCACGTAAAAATCGTAGAGCAGGGGACTTAGACATGAGCCCTGGGGAAGACCCATGTAGCTAAATCGCGATGTTGTTAAATCGTCATGCGAAAAGTGCATGTGCTTTTCAGACAACAGGTTTAGCAAAAATTTATTTAAAATTGGTGAAAGACCATGCTGGTGCAGCTTCTCTGACAGAATGTTGATAGAAACTGAGTCAAAAGCCCCCTTAATATCCAAGAAGACTGATGCCATCTGCTCTTTGTTAGCATAGGCCATTTGAATTTCTGTAGAAAGCAACGCAAGGCAATCGTTCGTCCCTTTGCCTTTGCGGAAGCCAAATTGTGTATCTGACAGTAAGCCATTTGCTTCAACCCAATTGTCGAGACGAAACAAGATCATTTTTTCGAACAACTTCCGAATACAGGACAGCATTGCAATCGGCCGATACGAGTTGTGGTCGCAGCCTGGTTTTCCTGGTTTTTGGATGGCGATGACCTTCACTTGCCTCCAGTCATGACGAACAATATTACCTTCAAGAAACTTGTTAAATAAATTCAGCAAGCGCCTTTTTGCATTGTCAGGCAGATTCTTCAGTCAGTTGAATTTGATTCTGTCTAACCCTGGGGCGTTATTGTTGCATGATAAGAGCATGAGCAAGTGAGAACTCCACCATCGAAAACGATGTTTCGTTCGCGGTATCGTGAGGAGACGCGGCGCGGCACATTTTCTGTACCGGGACAGAATCCGGACAGATCTTCTTGGCGAAAGCAAATATCCAACAGTTTGAATATTCCACGTTCTCGTTGGTACTGTTTCGGTTACGCATACGTCGAGCCGTACCCCAAAGAGTGCTCATCGCTGTCTCTCTCGTTAATCCGTCGACGAACCGGCACCAATAACTGCGTTTTTTGGCTTTCATTAGACTCTTCATTCGCCTTTCTGACGACGCGTACTGTTGATAGCTAACGGGTAACCCGTCTTCCCGGAAGGTCTTATATGCAGTGGACTTTTCCGCGTACAGTTCTGAGCACTCTTTATCCCACCACAAGGTGGGAGACCGTCCATGGGTATTCGCGCTGGGTACTGGTTTAGTCTGAGCTTGATTCGCACTGTCGAGAATCAAGCCAGCCAAAAACCTGTACTCTTCCTCTGGAGGAAGCTCTTGAATAGATTCGATTTTAACGGATATCGCGGTCGCGTAACTCTTCCAATCAATGTTCCGTGTGAGGTCATACGAGACATAAATTGTTTCCGATGGTCTTGAACCGTTAGCAATTGAAATCACGACAGGCAAATGATCGCTACCGTAGGGATCAGGGATCACCTTCCACCTGCAATCTAACTGCAGCGATGTCGAGCAAAGCGATAGATCCAATACGCTTGCACGTGCTGGTGGTGTAGGAATCCGCGTCATTTATCCCGTGTTTAAGATGGTCATGTTGAAATTCTCGCAAAGATCTTGGATTAATGTTGATCTATTATCATCATGAAGACAGCCCCATACCGTGCCGTGCGAGTTAAAGTCTCCTAGAACTAGCTGCTGTGCCGGTAAGGATTCCGTGATATTACAAAGCGTTCGGTGCCCTACCGAGGCTCTAGGAGGAATGTAGATGGAAGCAATGCAAAGGTCTTTACCTTGGATTAAAACTTGACAAGCGACAATTTCAATGCCTGGTGTCGAAGGGAGGTTAATTCGGTTGAAAGAATAGCACTTTTAATCCCCAAAAGTACTGTTCTATAAAGGTTTTCTCGATCCAGACGAATTATATTAAAGTCGTGGAAGTTGAGATTTATATCGGAAGTTAACCAAGTTTCACATAATGCGAAAACGTCACATTTTAAACTGTTTAGTAAAAATTTGAAGGAATCGATTTTCGGGAGGATACTTCTGCTGTTCCACTGTAGAACAGTGATCAAATCGGTGACCTCGTTCGATGACTTAGCCATCGAAGGATACGATCGCTGCAAGGAGGGGCCATTTAGCAGTCAACTACTTCAAAAATGTTTGCACTATAGGGAGAAAACTTATTAGAATGCTTTTAAGAGGATCAGTTACATTGAAAGCTGTGAAAATTAAGTCCACTATGTCAGACAATATCATTAACGAATGCGGAATAAAATTTGGACAAAATTCAAAAGGCAATTTTTTTTGTAGAAAACCCTTTATTAAATGTTCACTCTATATGAAAACATTTGTCAGCTTTTTAACTTAATGTAGAAAAAAATTTGAGCTCATTCGAGAAGCTTTACGACAGTTTGCAGGAACTTTTTGCAAAGGAGTCGAAAAATTTGATGTTGGCATATTTTTAATTTCTTTCTTAAGTTTGATTATCATTTTTGTTAGATTTAGGTCGAAAATTATGAGCAAATTATCTCTGCTTCATATAATCCTCGAAAAAACCTCATTTTGACGCAGTTGTGGTACATTTGGAGGGATATCCGCCTTTTGTACAAAATATATACCATAATCCTCCAATGCGTCAAAACTTTTTTTTGGCATAATAGCTAAGTGCCAGATTGGGCGTTCGCTGCCATTTTGTTCACATGTTA
Organism: Topomyia yanbarensis; assembly: GCF_030247195.1. NCBI lineage: Eukaryota > Metazoa > Arthropoda > Insecta > Diptera > Culicidae > Topomyia > Topomyia yanbarensis. Next base: position 228,529,431 of record NC_080672.1, read on the forward strand.
TCTCCTAGTGGGTCGAAATTAACAATGGATATTTGAAATAAGTGTGCCTAGAGTATGACGTTTAGTATGGTGCTTTGCGCAGGGTTGCATTTTTGTTTTAATGCTGCAAGCGTTGTCCAAATTTCATTCCGCATACGTTAGTCCATTACTGGATTGAGTATCTGTTTGAAAAAAGGGGACACTTTGGGTTTTTGGTGTCCCTGGAAGTGGTGGATACTCCTTGTTAGAATTAAAATTTCCAAGTCCTGGAGCAACTTGCTTCGGCTTTTGGGCACCACTTCCGTTGGATTTATTAGTTGTGGTTGGCGCACTCTCTGAGGAGGACACCTTGGCACCCTTATGAGGCAGTCTAGGGGAGGCTAGCTTTCTCCTCTTCCTAGATTCCCCCGGGTTAACAAAAGATGTTCCCTCTTGTGGATCGTCAGATTCTTGCTCACCACGAGCCAAAAGAGCAAAGGAATTTTCGGAAGGGACAGATGGCGAAGCATAAATACCACGAAACGACTTTGGGAGACTTAGTACGAATCGGGCTTATCAATCGAACGAATTTTTTGATGGAATATTTGAGAAAGTTTCTAATATGTCTAATATGTAAAAATGTATTCCAAATAATTAGATTTTTGTTAGTAATAACACTTAATTAAAACAAGTAAATTATCATTTTTATGGATCCGCTGTATAGTATCTTTCATCATATATCTTTCTTTAAGTGAGACTATCAACCATGTTTGCTTAATCGGTGTGTGAATTGTAGAATATGCGTTGGTCAAATTCGGACCTGATACGAGATCGCAAAAAACCGTTTAAGGGGATAGTGTGCGAAATCCGTCAAACTTTCAAGAAAACATTAGTTATTGCAAATCGATTGACAGATTTCAATGTTACACTTCAAAAAATTATGAATCTTATCGTTGACGTAAGTTCAAACATGACACAATTTAGCAAAACGTAATTCACGAAGTGACGAAATATAACCGTGTTCCATTTAATCTTACATGAAAGGTGTATTTTTCATGCGCAGTGCTATAAAATTAAACTTGTCAACATTTAAAACAATCACCATATGTGGAGTAAGATTTCGTGATTTAGGAAAGTCATCATCATGTAAAATGAAAATCGAACAGAAAACTATGTCATTTTTATTCTCGAATATGTCAGGGTCAGGTGATGAAAATACACACGATTTTTTTAGGTATGTAGCTCGCAACTCCATTTTTAGATGATTTGGGCCAGCTCCTACTTTTATTGTACATTTACTATAAAGTTCCACATATCGAAGAGAACTTTTCATTTCCGGACCAATTGATCAGACTTTCTCAAAAAAAAAAAACAAATATATTCAAATCTGTTGACATGGTCGAATCACCCGAGCAAAGTTCAACATCAAAATTACAGCAAATAGACAACATATTTTGATATCAAGCATCAAATTGAAATCTTATTTTGATATCAGTTTAAACTTTTTCAGATATGACATCATATTTTGCTTACATTTTTAGAAAAAAAAAATGTTTGTTTCTATTTCTTTGACAAACATCAAATTGATTACTTATTTTGTTATCCATGAAATATTTCACCAACTCAATGAGATTTCAATTTGCTTTCACTGATAGCATAAATAGTTTTCTGTTTAATGTCATAGTGCAATTTTCCTGCTTTCGATTTTGATCTTTTAACTGTTAAAACGACCAAAATGATAACAACCTGAGCAATCATTCCCTACTACATCATAACATCAAGTTTAGTTCTCAATTTGTTATCAGACTCTGCTCGGGCACTCAGTCCCCCTACGAATTGTTTGAAATTGTTATTTTAATTAATTGATTGTGAATTCAAATCTACTTAATAAATAATTAGATTGTTTGATGAAATGCACGAAAAACTTCGTTATATCTATGAACATCGTTCGTAATATACACGAGAAATGGATGGGTATTTTATCAAAGAATGTGTACAATTAACGAAATCGATTCGTTATCGACCAACGAAATTTTTGTTGTACTATTTACGAGCTACTACTACTAAACTAACTTCAAAACTCAATTTTGATAAATTTTACGATAGAGTTTTGGTGAACATTACGAATAACATTCACACTATTAGCGAAAAAGATTCGGAGTTGACCCATTTTTTCTTCAAATGATCTTATTGCAACCATGGAAATAGTTTTAACAATAATTATTAACTGGCCCATTCTAGTACCAAAAAAAATGGTAAGCATTTTCCGATACAATCGAATTTTGCCATTCTCGTATAGAAAGGTTATGCAATTGTATAATTTATTGAACTAAATTATAGTCGATTACTGCATGTTTGGTGGTGATTGGTAGTCTATTTTTAACGTTTGGTAGTCAGCGGTTAATTAGTAAAAAATATTAAAAAATTAACGTGAAGTTGGCCGGAATAATACAAAACATTATTGTCTTGCTACAAAATCTATTCAGATCGATAGTAAATCGTTTGGTGGTCACGAATAGGCGATTTTTTTTTGGTTTGGTGGCGAATAGTTAGATAATTATTCACGAAAATAAATCTATAGCATCTAACAACCATGCGTCTCCATCGAAATCCTTCACGGAGGAAGCGCCTTGGACTTCATATTTTCCTACGTTTTACTACACGCGCTTTCACATCCTGTTCACAATGCTTAAGTTTATAAATGTATTCAAAGACCTATATACCGGCGTTGTTTCCATAATTGCCCTATGTACGAAAGGAACCCAGCAGAATATGTGACAATTATGCGTTCCGTAAATCGACCTCTCTAGGGTCAAAGAACTGAGACGGCACCGTATCATAGCATCATAACGTCCTGGACATTATAACGCACAAGAGCGTATTATAATAGTCGACAGTAAGAATGTGATTCGAAATCATTCTTGTTTCACAAAGTCCGAAACGATACTGCGTCATAATGTCTGGGATTCTATAATGCTTATAAATAATTGGATGTTAGGATGCAAAGTTATTGTGTTGTAAAATTTCGAATATAATGATGTATAGGAACTGCATCAGGACACCCACATTACAACGTACGTACCGGGAATTCTTCAAAAAGTTTGTAACACTAAGACACACTAGGGGTGCGTCATAAGATTCGTAAACAAATATACTTAATGAAGTATTTACACAGAAATTTTTTTCGGGAGGGGTCTGAAATTTCGGTTTTAAAATGAATATTGTACAATTCGTAATACATAATACCTTCTTTTAATGAATATGTACAAGTTTTGTTAGTCAAGTCAAGGCGCACGTTGTCATACCTCTTATAGCCGTAAGCTCAAACGCGTACTAACTATTTTTAAACCGGACTAACTTTTAAACCGGCCTAAACTATTTGGTAAGCTTTAACCCAACGATGCTGTCATTTATATGGCTGCGTTCTGATCTGCGATACACGACAATGTTAAAAAAACAACAAATTCATGTTAAAGAAAATGAGTAAATTAAACAACATGGAGAATTGTTTTTCATTCCGATATTTTCTTGCAGTAAAATAGCTTTTCTTCGTCATATGTCTCGTTCCACAGCGTGTGAGAACAATTTTATCAACATGTAACTGATATGTTTTTGAACTTAGAACTTTAACTTGGTGGATAGTTTATAGTTGGCCGATGATGTACAGCATTTTGTAGTGACATAATATTTAATGCACAAAAGAAAATAAGTTTGAAGTGGTAGAACCATCGTGCCATGATAGTTAGTTTAAACTTTGATTAAAAAATTGGTTGAAATATTTCCATTTGAATTCAAAATGAACTGTGAATATCATTCTAATTGAACACGATACCTGTCGACACAGGGGGGAGAATATTTATATTCGCTTCAAGCTAATTTTCACAAGTTTAGAATAAATATCAATCATAAATAAAGGTTAGATCACACTCTGCGAATTAAAATTGTACACGTTTTTTTTCAGCGAGGCTTAAATAAAAAGTAAACAAAGGTCAAACAAAAAATTGACAGAATGATCATTTTAAATTCACAAGTGTTATATTTCATATTGTTGATTGCATATTTCTGTAATGCATCAATGCAGATTGAAACGATTTTATTTGCTAACAAAATTTCTACGATTTTATAAATAAACAGTAATGAAAGTTTTGAGCATCCTAGCAATATATTTTTACGAACAAATATATTGATCGCCGTTGCGTTCGCAATCAATTTTAAAATATTTTTATTTGGATGTTTTATGTGAGTTTATTCATATAGGAAAAATGCGTATATTTAAAATATTTTATTTAATCTTTGCTTAGGGTATTTATGGGGTTACTTTGTAAGCAGTTGACATTCTGATTCAATTTGAGAACTGGTAGTGAAAATAAGAAAATTTATAAAATAGTGCATTTTACGATCTACATCCGATTGTCATTTATTTGGATCTATCCAATAAAGAAAAACTAATTTGTTTCGTAATTCACTTTCTTTGATGTGTGAACGACAGATATATGGGCAATAATTCGTGATAACATGTTATTGATTTATATTACGGAATAAAATGATCCCACTTATTCTCACAGCGATATGTAAAAGAAAATAATCAAAACAATTCTTATTGCAGTTTTGATTCTAATTCGCAAAAACAACTTTGATCTGAATATGCGATAATCGATTCGATTTATCCAAATGCTCTCTTGTAACTCTTCGATGAGCAATTGGAATCAAGCGTGTAGAGAGAAGGAAAGAACAGAGAAATCAAAAATACAGGTAAATATAGAGCACTCTAGTTAGAGTGCGCCCAAGACGCGTTTGACGTATCCAAACGAGCAGAAATCTGACGTATTTCTATTGTGAATACGTCAAATTTCATGTTCGTTTGGATACGTCATGGCCTCTTGGCCACACTCTAGAGTGCTCTATGTAAATATAGTTCGACGGTGCTTGCCTTTCCTACCTGTTAAAACTGGCTTTATTGCGAGCAAAGAGAGCCATATTGATCCAGAAGAAAGCCGAAGAGAGGATTGAAAATAACGAAGTATGCGCAAGGGGAGCATGTCATGTTTTTGTCTTTTTCCGGTAACATGATGCTGCCATTTGCATTACTGCGTTCTGGTCGGCAATACACGGCAATGTTAAAAACCGTACAATGAGGTTAATAGAAAATTCACTGTTTATGCTATTTAATAGTCTGATGTATTTATATTTTTAAAATAATTTTGGAATACTCGATTTAGCTTAAACAAAGTAACATTAGAATTATTTAAGATTCAAGTGGCTAATACTACGTTCACACAACAAGTAAAAACGTGTTTTAACGCTATCTCGATGACATTTTTCTTGTTGCTAATTATTAAAACATGTTGTAACTCTGTAGTGTGAACATGGTATACAATCCCGATCAGAAAACCATATCAAGAATATATCAAAATTATTTCTCGATTTGTTATTTATATCAAATAACCATATAGGTAATTTTGATATATGTCGTTTGACACGAATTAAGATTAAATTAAAATTATATCATGTTTTGATTCCTCAATAATGATATCAAATAATATATCATATTTATATCAACCATATCGTGTCTTTTCAACATAGTATGTACAATAAAATATTATATTTCCAAGACAGTTTGGCAGAGCTATAACAATGCCAGCAGTGATGGATCCTCCCAAGAACTGGCTCCAAATCGCATTACTAGTGGTCTTGTCTTGTAATATGTTTGAATGTAAATACATAAGAAAATGTTCGTTTTGTAAAGTTACTCGCGGATTACAGATCACAACAGAGAAAATGTTTCGCTGGAGTGCTACGAAGCAGCAAGTAGTTTTAAAGATTTGGTTAGATGGGTTTCGGCATATGACAAACCGAAAGAGCAACACTCGGTCAGCCTTGAAGAGGAATGGAAGCAAAACCTATATCAAGTGCAGGTAAACCATTAAAGAAGATTAAAAGAGAGAAGAACATACGAAAGAATAGAAACAGGCATTTTAAAACTATAAAGGATGTGATGTGAAAAACAGGAACAGGAAACCAAAACAGGAAAAAACAGGAAAGGAAATTATATGCTGTGCTAACTGCGAGTTCTAACAAGTAGATTCGATGGTAATAAAAAATAATAAAACTAGTAACACAGGGAAAGTAAATGCACATGTTATGGAGACACTTGGTCGGTGTTAAGTCAGACCGGGCTAAGTGACAATTTACTGATTTCGAGAAAACCGAGTTTAAAGTTTGCATCGCAGCATCCTTTACATTATAAATGAAAACAATTTTGTCATAACTCTTGCTTATTGTTACATATTTCAAATCTGTAAAAAGTCGAATTTAGCTGAAGGAATTCTTTATACAGTGCTATCATTATCTCATTTTTTGAAGTTTTGCGACTTAGTCCGGTCGAACTTAACACCGACCACTTGTACTAATGAGAATAATGAATTATTTTTCACAAGAAAATATTTGATTTATTAATTAAAAATAATTTAAAAAAATGGATTTTTGTGATATAATTCTGATATTTTCAGATTTACTCATTTAGATATAAAATATCTTAAATATCCGTCTGTGTGATATAATTATTTTATCAAACTAAGATATAACCAACATACTTTATACTAAAATAGATTGAGATATAATATGATATAACCGATACATTTTCTTGGTATAAAAACTTGATATTTTAACAACTATCCAGCTATATTTTATAACAAATTGAGATATATATTTTGCCGTAATATAATATCAAATTTTGATGTGAATTTCTGATCGGGACGTTATTTCGCTATTTTGCTAATAATGGTGCATACTATCGTGAACGTTATAGAATTGTATTGGTAGTCTATAGCCACTCCAAGGATTGAAAAAGCCTATCTAACATTATATTTAGTAGTCAGACAGTTCCGCCAAATCTGACTATTTCAAATTAAATCAAATGCTTACAGAACAATAATGGAAGCTTACCTTTTTTGGAAACGTTTGTATTAGTTGCTGTTCTGCAGCACATGAAAAGCCAAAATCAATTATTTATTTGCTTCAGATAAATATGTGGTCATTGGAAAAGAAATCTGACATTTTAGCCTGGTGGTGCTTGTTATACCATCCTACCCAACTACTCCACTAACCATGCATATAGAATTTGGCAGACCTATTTTTAACTCCGCTAGCGAATGACGGATCCCAATAGTAGCATGTCTGTAATAACATACGTACATGGAACTATTGAGAACCAGAGCTACAGGTCCAAAGCCCTGGTAAAGGAGGATGGTTGTGATGATCCGGGCCGAGATCACCACGTAAAGCAAGGTAGGGCTTAACCCCAATTCCAAGGCGTGAAGCGACCCGTGCCGAGGGATGAGTGATCGAGGGGGTGAAAAAGATGCTCGATCGTTAACGGAGCCTGTGGGGTACCTGGGCAACCCCCACAGTAAGCGTCCCTTACCACGCTAATGCGGAGCTCTGGCGTGGCGGACATATATTTCTTGCGCTACTCGTGGGACTATACATGGAGGCAAATAAAAATAAAAACAAACAGACGGAGGTGGTTTGGCGAGGTCTCCCCCCCGTGGGGAGAGTAGTGGAGCGATGAGTGCTGCACCCGAAAGCACCAGTGACCCCCCAGCAGCGGTAGGCAATATCCCTACCAATGCATCGGAGGGGCCAATAGCTGCGATGCGCAAAGTAGCGAAGCAACTCGATTCTATAATCGACTTCGCTAGCGCAAAGCAGAACATAGCCAAGGAGTTGAAGTTGAGCCTTCTGGAGCTCCGGAAAGCTGTTCGTGTCGCAAGACAGGAACAGCAGGCATATGTTGAGAGGGTGGAATGTCGGGAGAGGCTCGACAGAGAAACCCAGACAGTGGCCTCCAATAGGGAGGAAAGAGAGAAGGTCAATAGAGGTTCACAGACAGTGGCCTTTACCTTCTACGGAGCAGCCACGTCGATCGGAGCGGCGACCGAGTTCCCCTCGAAGGGAAAAGGAAAGGGCAATCGCAAGACGGCATCGAATGCGAAGCGCCCTAGGAAGTCGCCAGGAGAGGGTGCCAAAACCGACACCACTCGGCGTGCAACCGTCAAGGTCAAACGCCGCCTGGGTGAGGTAAGCGAGGGCGAGAGTGACCTCGCTGTGGAGAGCGATGGTACCAGCAACCCGACACGACCGGGGCATGGGGGCGCAAACCCCTGGACGCTGGTTACCAAGAAAAAGCCGGCACCGAAACCGGAGGTACCGCGGCCTGCGAGGAAGGCCAAGGACAGAGGCGAAGCCTTGTGGTTAAAAACCGACAAGGACAAATACGCCGATGTCCTTAAATCGATGAAGGCGGCCGAAAGTCTCTCGGCCCTTGGGCAGGATGTGCGTAGCGTAAGACACACCAATACGGGAGAGATGCTCCTGGTGCTGAAGCGAGGCGCACAATCAAGTGCAGTATATAAGGCCTTGGCCCAAGAGGTCCTTGGTGAGGGCGCCCAAATCAGGTCGCTAGGTGCGGAAACAACTCTCCAGTGCAAGCACTTGGACGAATTCGCGACCGCAGAAGACGTCGTCGCAGCCGTCAAGGAGCAATGCGGCGTCACAATCGAGCGGGCCTCTGTGCGATTGAGGGACGGACCCTCTGGCACCCAAGTAGCCTACCTCAGGCTACTGAATGCGGATGCCAAAAAGGTAACCGAGAAAGGGAAGCTGAAGATCGGCTGGTCGGTATGCCCTATTAGTATACCCCAGCCGCCTTCAGTGGACAGGTGCTATCGGTGCCTAGAATCCGGCCATAAAGCTTACGAATGCAAAGGCATAGACAGGAGCAAGCTATGTCGTCGATGCGGCGAGGAGGGGCATAAAGAGCGGGGGTGCACTAAGGCATATAAGTGCCTTATCTGCACCGCTAAGAAGCAAGCCCATAAACATGCTATGGGCGGACCTTCGTGTCCCTTCGGCGAGTTAAATAAGAAGAAGCCGTGAGAGTCACACAGCTAAATCTTAACCATTGTGCAGCAGCCCAACAGCTGCTGTGGCAGTCGGTCTCGGAGTCGAGGACAGATGTCGCCCTCTTATCAGACCCGTACAGCATCCCTGCCGGCAACGGCAATTGGGTGTCGGACGGGTCTGGAATGGTGGCAATCTGTACAACGGGAAGGTTCCCGGTTCAAGAGGTAATACACCCCTCCGCCGAGGGTGTGGCGATTGCCAAGATCAATGGTGTGTTCTATTGCAGCTGCTACGCCCCACCAAGGTGGCCAATAGAACAGTTCTACCAGATGATCGACAGGCTCTCGTCGGACCTCGTGGGCCGGAAACCGGTAGTAATAGCGGGAGACTTCAACGCTTGGGCAGTGGAGTGGGGCAGCCGCCGTACAAATAGCAGGGGTCAAGCGCTAATGGAAGCGTTTGCGAAACTCGATACTGTTCTAGCTAATGATGGCTCCGCTAGTACATTCCGTAGAAACGGAGTGGAGGCGTGGATTGATTTGACCTTTGCCAGCCCGAGTCTGGCTCCAGGCATGGAATGGAGGGTAGACGAAGGCTACACCCATAGCGATCATTTAGCAATCCGCTTTAAGATCAACTATGGTGTGTAGCATCCGAGGGCGGGAGATCCCTGTCAGGTACGCGGGTGGAAGTCCAATCACTTCGACAGCGAAGCTTTCACCGCGGCCCTGGGACTGGAGGCCAACACCGACAGTCTAAGCGGGGATGCGCTGGTAGCTGTTCTATCACGCGCGTGCGACGCCACTATGCCGAGAAAAACACTGCCAAGAAACGGTAGATGCCCGGTATACTGGTGGAGTGCCGAGATTGCAGCTCTACGGTCAGCCTGTCTCAGAGCTAGACGTAGGATGCAAAGAGCTCGCACCGAGGATGCAAGAGAGAACCGCCGTGAAGTGTTTCGAGCTGCGAAATTAGCCCTTAACAAGGCTATTAAAAGCAGCAAGAGAGCGTGTTTCGACAACCTGTGTGAGAGTGCCAACGCGAATCCGTGGGGTGACGCCTACCGGATTGTGATGGCCAAGACCAAAGGGGGCTCCTCACCCCCAGAACGGTCTCCGGACCGGTTGGCAACGATTATCGAAGTACTCTTCCCGTCTCGAGCCACAAGCCCCTGGCCACCTGCACTACGAGACAGTGCGGGCACGGTCGAAATGGTGGCTCCAGTGACGAATGAAGAACTACTCGCAGTGGCTAAATCCCTAGCAATGAACAAAGCTCCAGGGCCGGATGGAGTTCCAAACAACGCTCTCAAGGCAGCGATCATAGCGAACCCGAACATGTTCAGGCTAGCTATGCAGAGATGCCTTGACGAGTGCCGTTTCCCCGATAGATGGAAAAGGCAGAAACTGGTGCTGTTGCCGAAGCCCGGGAAGCCGCCAGGCGACCCATCGGCGTACAGACCAATCTGTCTGATAGACACGACTGGCAAACTGCTTGAGAAGATCATCCTCAACAGGCTCACCCCGTACGCGGAAGGTACGGACGGTCTGTCAAGCAACCAGTTTGGCTTTCGGAAGGGTAAGTCCACAGTGGACGCTCTCAACTCAGTGATAAATACTGCCGAGATAGCGATCCAACGAAAAAGGCGAGGTATTCGATACTGTGCGTTAGTGACACTTGACGTGAAGAACGCATTTAACAGCGCAAGCTGGGATGCCATCGCGCTCTCGTTACACCGGCTTAGCCTACCGGTGGGTCTGTACCGGATCCTGGAGAGTTACTTCCAAAACCGCGTACTGCTATACGAGACCGATGCCGGTCAGAAAAGGGTTCCGATTACCGCCGGAGTCCCGCAGGGCTCGATCCTAGGCCCGGTGCTATGGAACCTCATGTATGACGGGGTTCTGAGACTGAAGTTCCCTCCTGGGGTCAAGATCGTCGGCTTTGCCGACGACGTAACCTTGGAGGTCTACGGGGAGTCAATTCCTGAGGTAGAACTAACCGCAGAACACGCGATTAGCACGGTGGAGGAATGGATGAGCGCGAGAGGCCTGGAGCTCGCTCATCATAAGACGGAGGTAGTTATCGTCAACAACCGCAAGTCGGCACAACATGCAGTTATCCATGTGGGAGAAGTCGCGATCACTTCACAGCGAAGTCTGAAGTCTCTCGGAGTCATTATAGACGACAAGCTGACCTAAAGGGGAGTGGGCGTAGCGTATTGGTAAATCGATTGCCTTGTACGCAGCGCACCTGGGTTCGAGTCCCGACCCCGCACATAGGGTTAGAAATTTTCCTAAGAGATTTTTCTAACCCGAAGAGGCGAATGACCTTAAGGTTAAAACCTCTATAATTGAAATAAAAAAAAAAAAAGCTGACCTTCGGCAGCCATGTTGACTATACGTGCAAGAGAGCGTCGACTGCTGTTGCGGCACTATCGAGAATGATGTCCAACAGCTCAAAGGTGTGCGCCAGTAGACGTAGGTTACTGGCAGGCGTTGCCGTATCTATCCTCAGGTACGGCGGCCCGTCATGGTCAAGAGCACTGAGGGTAACCAGTTACCTACAGAAACTGGAGAGCACCTACCGCGTGATGTGCCTCAGAGTGATATCTGCCTACCGCACGGTATCACACGATGCATCCTGCGTGATAGCGAGCATGATGCCAGTCGGGCTGGTCATTTGGGAAGATGAGGAGTGCTTTGAGCTACGTGGAAATAGGGGAGCCCGCGAGCGCACCAGGATGACCTCGGTCGCCAGATGGCAGCGTGAGTGGGACAACTCCTCGAAAGGTAGGTGGACCCACCGGCTGATACCTAGCATATCGAGCTGGGTGGGAAGACCCCATGGGGAAGTTCACTTCCACCTGACACAATTCCTGTCAGGCCATGGCTGTTTCCGTCAGTACCTCCACAGGTTCGGGCACGCGGAGGTCCCAGTCTGCCCGGACTGCCCAGGTGTAGATGAAACTGCCGAACACATACTGTTCGTATGTCATCGGTTCGACGTCGAAAGAAGAGCAATGCTTGACGTCTGTGGCTGGGACACAACCCCGGATACCCTTATTCAGCGGATGTGTCAAACGGTGGAGAAGTGGAACGCAGTCTCGGCTGCTACCATCCAGATTGCCAGTAGGCTACAGGTAATCTGGCGAACCGAGCAACAGACGGCGGGCACGGCTAACTAGTGATTGGTTAGCTGGAGCGAAAAAGGCCAAGCGCAAAATAAGAGAGTGAATGGTCTGTTCATGCCGAGGTAGGTTGGCGCAGCGAATGGCAACCGCGTAAGGGGTAAACCCAGCCACCCCGAAGCAAGACAGAAGAGTGAGTGTATAGGCGTATAAGTGGACTGCCTCATGCCAAGACGGGAGGGTCGTAGCGTAGTATGTTGGAACTAAGCTATCGATGCCTCATGGTGTGGCAGAGGAGTGAAAGGGTGAGCATCCAAGTCAGTCTCACATTGCATGTTAAGGGTGAGCATAAAAGTCAGCCTCACAGGTTGGTAGAGGCTAGCACAAAAGTCAGCCTAGCAAGGAATGAAAAAGGTGAGCACAAAAGTCAGCCTCGCATGGTATGTCAGAAGTGGGGCCTAAGAAAAATGTCCCACATGGGATGCCAGAGGGAGTGACAAAGGTATAATAGAGTGGCACGATTGAGAGTGAATCAGGTGATAGGGTGAGCACCCAAGTCAGCCTCACATGGATGGGTAGGGCGAGCACAAAAGTAAGCCTAGCAAGGAATGAGTAAGGTGAGCACACAAGTCAGCCTCGCATGGAACGTAAAAGGTGAGCACAAAAGTCAGCCTCATGTGGGAGTGTTTGAGAGTGAATCAAAGTGTGTTTGAGAGAGCACCCAAGTAAGCCTCATACAGGATGTACGATCGCGTGAGTGAGAGTGAATGAGTACATTCAGTACAGCCATCCCCCCAGAAGTAATACCGAGAGGTAGTTCCTGGGAGGAATGATGGCGGAGCCCAATGGAGTTTAGTCGGTATTAATGGCTGGTCACCATTCGAGTCCGACACGCCCCCGGTGCACCCCGTGTGGTAGATTGGACCCTACCGTTAGCACGTGTACTGGGCTAGGACATAAAGGTCTTCTCCATTGTAAAAAAAATAAAAAAAAGACCTATTTTGCTGAAAATGAAGTAATTCAAATTATTAGCATGATTACCTAATCAATCCTGAAATACCAAAAGTTCAGTAATTGAGCTGAGAATTTGACAACTTCAAAAGCTGATTTTCAACGAAGTAAATCTGTCAAATGGGACAAATCCAAATTGCTGAGCTTTCAACATCTTGTATTTCTAAAACGATCAGTTCAACGAAATTTTGCGACGTGGTGCGAAAATTTAGATAGCTTCAAATCCCGGTTACAAAATAATAAATTACAATTAATTACTTCCTATAGTCTGCAATCTGTCCGATAATCAATTGACAGATATAACTTAACAAATTGAACCTGACACTTGATGCAGACAGTGAATCTTCAGGAGGCACCTCGACAAAATGCGGTGTAAACCGTAACTCAAAATTTCCTGGACCAATCGTACTGAATTTTGTACAGTTTTTATTCTTCACATCATTGCCCAGGTAACTACAAAAGCTTTTTGCAAAATGCTTGATATTATTATTTTTCCAATAGCATTTTCATCGCTTTTTAGCAATAATCGGACTTTGGCTTCAAAGTGCTACGAAAAGTTCGAAAATCGACCAAGAAATAAAAGCTCCATTAGTTACTTGTGGAGTGATGTTAAAAACAACTATGCAAATGTATCAACGATTGGTCCAGCAGATTTTGAGTTATGGTGTACACCGCAAAACCAGTTTTCGACGTGCCAGCTGACTGAATAGACAACCTTTGCATCGAAAAAAAAATTAAGGAATCCAATTTTTTGCCGATAATACTTTACACAACCCCCTTAAGCTTCGACACGATTTAGGCGATTCTTGCGCATTCAACTTTTTGTGTCATTTTTCCAAGTCATTTGTCCAGTCTCAACTTTCACAACTTCTTTCAAAGCCTTTGCATTTCTGTTCTATCACTAAGAATTAAACGACAATTTGTTTTACAGTGGAAACGCTAATCGTCCAAGATCTGATGGAAAATTATAAATAGTGAAACAATATAAGCAATCTTCGATGTTATTTAAATAACGATCAAAATGAGAATATTTGTAGCAAATTGTTTGCCGTCATAGTGTTACTTAGGTTGTATGGCATGGCTTTATTTACAATCTTTTATTTAATCTTAGTTTGGATTCTTTCGAAAGCAGTAAATTATAAGAAAACTTCCACTTGCTTATTGTGTTCTTTGTGAGAAGATATAAGTAGAAAAGAGTACACAGTGCGATTATATATTCTTTTCTTTTCCTCTAGTTAAACTAACTAAAAAATTGTGGGTATATTAAACAGCTTCACTCATTTTGATAGCCATAAGTAAACTAACAAACGATAACAATTTTTATTTTATGCAGCTTTGCATCCAATTTTAAATTTTAGTTCTAATGTTTGTTTCAAAATGATTCGACTTCTGCTAACCTGCAATATAACTCTTCGACATTACATTTTCAAATGAGCGTGCGGCACCTTATGGATAGGACGATAAAGAATATCAAAAAATGACATTTAAAACTCGATTATACCTGTTTTTCGTACGGGATAAAACTTGCTTACTTGCCCTCATATGGTTTGTGTGCAACATGGGCCATAATATTGCACATAAAAGTCGAAAAGTTGATTCAAATTATTGAGATGTATGCAAGAGGAATATGGCGCCCCTTTACACTGTTTTCATTTAGATTCAGGATGCAGCCATTTCTGCGATGACAGGTACTAACGTCTTAGACCGGACTAAACTGAGGCCTAAAATCAAAGATAGTACCGTGAGGCGGTACCAACTAGCTTCAAGCTTTCCGCTATTAGAGTTATTTTCTTGCGCATATTGCGTACCTGCTAGGCGTTATTTGTACGCTCAAAAGCGTGGCTTGTACCAACTGCTCGAAAGTGGTTAATGATTCTGAACGAATCACATGTCGTAGGTACTGCGGGAATTCATTTCACACATTATGATATTCGTGACGGCCTGGAAACCCACCCACGGAATCTATTTTGGATGTACAACGGCTGTACTGACTTTCGAATGTTAATATCCATAGAACGGCTTCACGTTGTTGTAACAATATAGTACCCAACGATAATTTCCTGAAATTGTTGATGACTGACTTAGCTCATTTGAAAGATGTCATAAAAGCTCGGCCATGAATTTGAAAGAATAAACAATACCTTACCATATATAATACCTCTGGCAACGAAAATTTACGTGCGGTTATAATTAATAGTTTTTTTACAAATGTGTGTCAAATGGGAGGGGACACTTGAGCCGCTCCCGAAGGAAAGTTAAACCATTCTTCCGGCTAATATAAAAACACGTAGAAAAGAAAATTTACGTGCGGTTATAATTATTAGCATTTTACAAATGTATGTCAAATGGGAGGGGACACTTGAGCCGCTCCCGAAAGAAAGTTAAACCATTCTTCCGGCTAATATAAAAACACGTAGACCCAACTGTTTTAAAAGCACGAAATATCATTTAATTTGTATCCTGAAGTATGATATTACACAGGAAAAACACCTGGTTCACCTATCCTCACTTTAACGACGAAAAACTGATTATTTTTGAAAGCGGCTACAAATGTTTAACGCGATCGCAAATTCGTGTGAGGTTAGATTACCGAAAGAGCCAACAAAGATGATCCGCTCAAAACAAAAATCAGTAATATTCGTGGATCCAAAACTGCGTTTGAAACGATAAAAACAGTTTCACCACCTTAGGAGCTGTTATGAGTCTAATTATCAGCATTCGGATGATGAAGTGATAGATTGTCTACACTTGTGAAAGATTGCCTGAGGAAAGATCTGCAACCGAGAATAGTTCGTCTAGTTCCTAAAGACAAAGTTCTCTCATCTCTGAGCTTCATTACCTTCAAAGTTGGCGTTAGCAAATTACTCAGAGATAAAACTCTGTCTAAAGACACTTGGCCTAAGAACATCTACTTCCGTGAGTTTGTGATCAATTCAAAAATTCAACGACCAGTCATCTGGTTTGCTGCGGAGAAGAATACATCTGGTGGCGGACAGTAACGCAAAGCTATCCCGGATAAAATCGTCTGTCCAACTTCTTGTTTTCGGTGAGCAACCTAGGACTACCTGACGAGTCGGCGTCTTCTTCTGTGTCAGGTAAAACCAAAATGGGTTTATGCCCTTCCCAAGCAATACAAGATGCTGCACGCCCTTATTGTAAATTTCACCTACAGTCTGCTGATGAACACAATTCTACCGCCGCTGTGAATCTACAATGTCAAAATGAAAATTTTGATCGCATCGTATCTGTCCGTTCAGATAACATAAAAAGCAGTATATGTCCTCCTAAATTTTTGAATGGTACTACTCGCTTTTTAACCCATTCATGCCCATGTTGTTTGTGGACAACAACGTTTTTAAACAGCTATAAATTTTGATTGAGGCATTGCTCACAAAAACAAGTAAGGCTAATAAATGTGACTATAGTCTTTCATTTGAGTACTAACAGTTACAAGGATCAGCTCTAGAACTGAAGTTATTGCAGTTAGTCTGATTGCATTCCATAGGAGCAGTGCTGACAGCTTACGTTGACGATGAAAAATGATTTTTTCATATATCTTCGTTATGTTGCAATATTATTGAAAACTGACAAAACTTATCAATTTAGAATGCCTTTGGCTACCTTTTACACACAAGTGGACTAATGTAAATATTCTAGGAGAATTGTATTGAACATTGGAAGATAAAAATTGAGCAGCTTCTAGCACTGCGAGTAGGGTTCATCGCGGTAATTACCGCAACTGCGCGGTATTTACCGCACCCGCACCGCCAAATCTGCGGTGCGGTGAGATACTTTTTCCCGCAGATGCGGTGTGGGAAAGAGCTTTTACCGCGCGGTTTTACCGCAACCGCACCGCAAAAAAAAATGATAAAGTGATAATTTTGATTATTCTAAATTGATAAACAGACTGCTATAATGAAAGGAAATCTAGCTGTGTCCGAAATATTTTGATGCTAATATTTTTAGGACATATTTTGGACTAGTTATTTTATACTTCTAAGTAAAACTTCACAAACTAACCATTTCAAATACATAAAATGCAAGATCCAAATAGAGACAAAATTATTAGATCATTTAAAAACAATAAATGTTTACTCTTAAATCCGATTGAAAAGTGAATCACTTCTCTCGATTTCTGTTGGAAATCGTGGAATTATGAATCGTTTTCGATATCAATTTGGTAAACACGTGATCAAACGTGATCACCGTAGTGAGAAATGTTGGTGTTTACCAAATTTTCCTCCTTAGGGTGAAATATAGCATAGTGCTTTCGCATAGGCCTGCTAAGCCAAGACAAGTCTCGGCTTCACTGTGTCTCATCGGCATAAACAGAACTTCTGCTCGGACAGGACATCACGTTTGATCAGTCGTTCAATTTAAACACAAAGTGTGTTTTAGTTTTAATGGATTTGCGACCAGTGATGCCACAAGTACAGATTTATCTAGAAAGGTACAGATTTTTGAAGCGTTTTTGGTACAGATTCTGTACGGTACAGATTACAGATTTTTGTAAAAAAGTACAGATTGGTACAGATTTTTTTAGATGACAGAAGAGTAAAATAATTTAACCTTGCGATGCATCCCATAATGTGCACAAAGAGCGAAACACAAAAAAAGAGCGGCACAAGAACACTGCGATGTGGAGATCACCCGCCCAAAGAGAAACTTGAAAACGAAAAAGAGAAAGAGCTGTGCACCAAGAGATGCAAAATTTCGCACATTGAGTTACCTTGAAGAGCCACTTTTTTGTGCCTCCCCTCACTGGCAAACAGGGAGGAAGGGGAATCAAACTATTCAGATTCAGATAAAGATTTATCGGAAGAACGTTTTTAAAATGTTTTTTGGTTGTCTTCTCTGCTTCCGTGCGCATGTGACCATGATGCATACTAAAGAGCCTCTTTATTTCTACTCTTTGAGGTGTGCGGCCATGGAGTAGAATGCACACATGGGAGCAAAACACATAGGAGTGAAGAGGTTTATTGTGAAAGAGAAGAGTCAAAATTTCTGGTTTGATTTCCCCAAATGAAAAATATGTATAAGAAAAATATTTTTTTCTAAACAACCTTGTTATTGTTTCGGTACAGAATCCGGTACAGATTTTTCTATAGCAGAGTACAGATAGGAAAGATTTTTTAACTCCCGGTACAGATTTAATTGTGGCAACACTGTTTGCGACAAGCCAGCTCTAATCTATTCCGACAAAAAGTTTTTGCGTACTTCCATTCAAATTTACTATAATTTTCTACCAAATTAGGTCCTAATATTTTTCAGTCAAGACTATTTTGTAGCTATTTTGAAGCTTTTGTTGCCACATACCACATAGTTTGACTCCCGTTCACTTCAATAAGGGTGTCGACTCATTTCTGAAAATGAAATTCCCCGATTTTCCAGGTTTTTCCAGACCTTTTTATAAATTTTCCAAAGTGCTCAAACAAATCAAATTAAATTAACATTTTTCAATGTCTATCGTGTTAGCATACACCATTTTTTCATTTTTAGTTCGTTTTAAACTTTTTGTATCTTCCATTTCAATTAAACCACTTTTGGTCTTTTAACTGCCATGTAATTTAAATATTTCCAAATCTGAAAAATTGTTACCAGGCCCGAGGGATGACCGACAAGCAAATAAGTGTATGGGACCGTGTATAAAAGAAGGAGCTAGTGCTCTGGAAAAATAAGCGAATTGACATTTTGGGGATGAATTTCCTCATAGTGTATTTTAGTCTGTGTGGAAATGGTGATGAGTCTGGGATCTTCCGTTAACCTTCCGGCAGTCGCGCTGGTGCACTGAGTGCACGCTGCTCTGAAAAGCTAGCGAATTCTTTGGGCAACTGCGGCTGTTCATTCAGTGTCATGTGCGACTTCCGGAGGGTTAAGTAGGCACCGTTTTAATATACTCTATTATATTCCAAATACCCTTGAAGGTGGTCGCAACCCATTCTTACGTCAATTTGCAATGTAAAGTTTGTTCGCGACAAAATGTGGAAATCTAAAAACACATAGATCTCTTGATATATTCAACCAAAAATGAAATTTTTTCACAAATATGGACTCTTTTTATCCAAAAATACATAATTCGTTGACATGTTAAATGCGCTTTCAAAAATGGGTCGAAAGAAATGCGTATTAGAAATAATATGTGCGGTCCAAACGGAAATCAAAAGATATCTCATTGGAATAGTTCTAAAAAGCTTGGCTAGTCGGCAAGCTGTGTTCACACCATTTCCAAAACGTCTAATACTCGATTGCCATCACCTACATATAAAAGAAATGCAAAATACAATCTTAAGAAACGACGAAATGGATTCGATAGTGAGACAAACATTCTGTTCGTACACTAATAAAATAATAATAAAATAAAAACATCGAATGTGTTTGTGCATAATTCGAAGCATCATTAAGGAACGAAGTCATTGAATGTATTGATTATTCCGAATTATAGTGATAGGCAGAATATGAGGGCTAAACACTTCTTCGAAAATTGTAACGTGGATATTCTACCAATGTTTCATGTGGCAATGGATTACAAAACTTGGACGTAGAAGACTTCAACCATGCTTCATGGTATGTAACGAAATGAAGTATTAAAGTAATTCTGAGCGATAGAGAAGTCTAAGTTTCTCAAGAAATATTTGGTTAAGCAGGTCTTCTGCAACAGTGGGTGAACCAGTAAAAACTTCATACCAACAGGAAGGTATCCCAGAATTTGTACTAAGAAGATTGTTTACAGAAACGGTTTAACCACTTCTGTACATTAATAATCTGCTTTTTATGTTCTGGTTAGATTTGGATTCTTCTTTTAACCTTCCGAAAGTTACGCTAGTGCACTGAGTGCACGCTGCTCTGAAAATCTAGCGAAATCGTCTGAGCGCACCAGCGGCTGCTTGTTCAGTGGGCCATTTTCGCGACTTCCGGAGATTTAATAATGATTGCGTTGTTGATACAAAATCATCCAACACTTTATCACAACTTTAAAACAGGGGCATTATTCAAGAAAATGTCGAATAATCGCAAGAAAAACAGACAGGTCAGCGAACAAATTATAGAAACCGGTTTTTGGTAAGTTTACTTGTGATTTGAGACAAACAGTTTTTTAGTCTCTCATTTGCCTGCTTATGATTTTTCCCACCAATTCGTCATTTCAGAAATTAAGTACCCTCTAAACTGCCGTTAAGATCGTATTCGTCCCATGTTCTATGAGATTCCCTCTATACATAAGACAATTATGCGTTGAACAGCAGTGAAAAGGTCAGTTGGAAATTCCATCTTGGAATATAAAACCGATTTAATCCACCTAGCAGTGAGATGAGACATTTCTTACACATTTCACTATTGGATTAGTTTGCAGAACTCACGAGAAGTATGCACCCAACTAGAGGTGGGATGAAAACAGTTCTAGTTTTCTAGTAGGGTTGGGAGTACCGGTTTTACCGTTACCGAAAACCGGTAAAACCGTCCAAATATTAAATACCGAAATACCGGTTATGCAAAAATGAAAAACCGGTATTTTCGATATTTTTTTTAGCGAAAACTATTTAAATAATTTTTCATTGTTATTTTATAATAGAGCTTTCGAAATACTTTAAAAATATTTTCACCTACTAATGTTAGAAGTAAGATCGCCTGTTTTGGGACACTTCAATGTTTTTTTTATAAGCAGTGGAATGCAGCTCGATTGATCTTCAGCGCATGGCTGTATTAAATTAGTGAATCAGTTTCCTTCCTTCGATCATTCTTGCTAATAGTAATAATATTATTACGCGCGCGAATGTTAATTGCATAACAATCTGCATCATATTCAATCGTTTGTAGAGAGAGAAATCAACTCATATTTGTCGTTTCATTGGTTATAATAATACGATGAATATTATTTATATTTCGAAATCTTCAATTACACAGCTGTTAGCATATTCAGCAGTCACATATCGCTTGAATCAACTAAACAACACTCACGACAATCAGTTGTCCGGAGTTGAAGTTGCATTTTTAACAATCTAAGAATCTGTTATAAATTCTCGGTGGCTAGCTGCCCAGAGCAATGAATACATGATAACACTTCTCCAAGTTGCATTGACTTGTGCAATTATTTACCTCACCCCACTGACAAAATTCCTGCCCGTGGCAAACGTGGAGATGCAGAGGTACACGGTCTCCATAACAAAATTTGTTACGCTAACATTTCGTTCCTTCCCAGATGGCTGTAAGGACGCGGCAGACATCGCCATTGGCATTTCACCGTACAGAACCCTTGATTGATGATGGATAGCTACTCCCAGTTCCATTCGCAAATTTTTTGTGAAATTATGAGTTGTACGGTCATCCTGCTCATGCTTAATTGGAAAAGGAAGCACATAAACGCTGGTTTTAAAGACGAGGTGGAATTGAAACTTAAGCGGTTTCATATACGAAGTAGGACTGTTAAAATGGGTATTTTGAATACTGGTGACAAAATAGACAGATTAACCTGACCTATTACAAATCTAAAACGCGCTGGAGCTCAAACATTTTTTGAACATTATTTTCAGTATATGTTAAGGCATTTGTATAAGGAGAAAACAGCAATTTTAGGTCTGTTTTCGAAGTAATGATTTGTCGAATCTCTTTTGTCTCTTTTTGTCTACTGCATTTAGCTAACCTACTGTGCTTTTTGGTACAATAAGCGAGTTAGACAACATGACGACATGCACACTTTTCATGCTGCGATCATCAGTGGTTCTTAAGTAACGTCTGTTGAGCGATTACTTTGTTAATAAAGTATGAATTGGCATCAAAGCAAGTTAAATGCGACTGCTTTGTAAATTCAATTTAATTTCGTTTTATCTTTGTGATTACCGGTTTTTAGCGGTTTTACCGGTTTTTAGCGGTTTTACCGGTTTTTAGCGGTTTTACCGGTTTTTTTCATTTTCAATACCGAAAATACCGGTTTCTCAAAATGCCTCGGTTTTCCCAACCCTAGTTTCTAGTCTTGCACGAATAAAATCTCGAATAAATTATAGAAATCAACAAAACGACCGAAATAAAAAAGTAAAGCAAAAAATGAAATACTAGGTTTTTAAATTCATAAAATGAGTAGAAAAATTAATGTAAATCGAAATTATAAAATACCCGAATGAAATTAGATTAGGTTATCAAATAAAAATTAGGATTATATTTAGAAATAGTTATAAGAATAATAGAATAAATTGACTCATACTAACAAATTGAATGAAATAAAACAAATGACTGAACAAATGAATCAAATGAATCAAATGAATCAAATGAATCAAATGAATCAAATGAATCAAATGAATCAAATGAATCAAATGAATCAAAAGAAACAAATGAATCAAATGAATCAAATGAATTAAATGAAGCAAATGAATCAAATGAATCAAATGAATCAAATGAATCAAATGAATCAAATGAATCAAATGAATCAAATGAATCAAATGAATCAAATGAATCAAAAGAATCAAATGAATCAAATGAATCAAATGAATCAAATGAATCAAATGAATCAAATGAATCAAATGAATCAAATGAATCAAATGAATCAAATGAATCAAATGAATCAAATGAATCAAATGAATCAAATGAATCAAATGAATCAAATGAATCAAATGAATCAAATGAATCAAATGAATCATATGAATCAAATGAATCAAATGAATCAAATGAATCAAATGAATCAAATGAATCAAATGAATCAAATGAATCAAATGAATCAAATGAATCAAATGAATCAAATGAATCAAATGAATCAAATGAATCAAATGAATCAAATGAATCAAATGAATCAAATGAATCAAATGAATCAAATGAATCAAATGAATCAAATGAATCAAATGAATCAAATGAATCAAATGAATCAAATGAATCAAATGAATCAAATGAATCAAATGAATCAAATGAATCAAATGAATCAAATGAATCAAATGAATCAAATGAATCAAATGAATCAAATGAATCAAATGAATCAAATGAATCAAATGAATCGAATGAATCAAATGAATCAAATGAATCAAATGAATCAAATGAATCAAATAAATCAAATGAATCAAATGAATCATATGAATCAAATGAATCACATGTATCAAATGAATCAAATTAATCAAATGAATTAAATGAATCAAATTGATTTAATTCATCCAGTGAATACAATGAATCAAATTAATGAAATGGATAAAATGAATAAAAAGAATGGATGAACAAAATGAATAAAGTAAAAAATAAATGAAATGCATAAATAAAACAAACGAATCAAATAAACAAAATGAGCTGAAGTGAAAAAATGAATAAAAAGAAGAAAATGAGCAGAAGAAAATGCATTGATAAAAATAAAAAATTGAACAATGGTAAAAGGTTATAAATTAATAAAAAGAAATAAATTGATCAAATAAATTATTTGGATGAAATGATTAAAACTGAAAAAGTAGTCAGATTATTAAAATGAAGAAACTGAACAAAATTAATAAACTGGAAAAAATGAATAAAATGCGTGCAATGAAAACAATGAATAAAATACGTTAAATGGATGATATGAGTAAAATGCACAAAAAGAATAAACTGATTAGAGTGAATCCAAAGAATGAAACGAATAAAATAAGTAAAATGAACGCAGATGAACAAAACGAATAAAAAGATTTGGAATGAAATAATTAATTAAAATGAAATGGTCATATATAGGGTAAGGTGGGGCAAATCCGACCTAGTAAATAGTTTTCGCTGTCAAATGCTCATTTTACATCGGATCAAGTCGTTATACACCAAATTAAAGGTTAGACTCCTGGACAACTTTCTGTATATAACTTTTTATTTAAATCTTCGGAATATCTTGAGATTCAAGCGTTTTACAAAAATGATCATTTTTGTTATTTTCAAAAATGGTGGGGTAAACCCGACCCCCTATGTTTTTTGTTGATTTAGTGCAGATATTAGTCAAATTTTATGGTTTTACATTTCTTACAAAAGAAATGTATAGGATTCGCTCAAATTTTGAAAACTTTTTCCGAGGCCCGGAGGGCCGAGTCTCATATACCAATCGACTCAGCTCGACAAATTGAGACAATGTCTGTATGTGTGTGTGTGTGTGTGTGTATGTGTGTAGGTATGTATGTACAAAATGTCATGTAATCATCTCAGCAATGGCTGAACCGATCTTAATGAAATTAGTTTCAAATGAAAGGCCTAACGTTGCCATTTGACACTATTATTTTTGATTTTCGATATGTTGTTTACTTTCTGAGATATGGGCGATTTTGTCAAAACACAGCAGGTTTTTTGCAAATAACTTTCGAACAATACATTATTGTCCCACAAACTGCAAATAAATAGAAAGCTTGTAAAAATACCTTTCTAACAAGCTATAGATTGTCTAAATCCGTGCACGAGCGGCGGAGATATTAACCATTTTGTATTTTTAGTCCTCGCTTACCAATTTCCACTAATTAAAAATGAGATTGTTTCATATAGAGTATTGCTTTACTATGAAAACACATCTACGTGATTCAAGGAATTCGATGTTGAGAACATTTTGTGAATTACCTTTATAATAAATGAACTATTTCTCAAAAATCAATATATAAGTTCACTTCAAAGACAAAATAATGTGTTGATAAAGAGTTCTAGTATTTATTCCATGGATTAGGCATTGCGTTCAATCATGAGGTAAATGTTGGATGATATATCAATACACAGATCAACAAGTAATTCACCTAGTAGTGAGATAAAAGATTTCTAATATAATTATACTTGTGGCGTCACCGAAAGCAACTGTACGTTTGAAGCCCAAAAATCTAGCGAAAATTTATCTCTTTTGCAAGATTTAGGTTATACTGGTAATGGCGCAAAAATTACTACTTACATTATTTATGATAAGAATGTAAGAATCAATATATCATAATAATATACCTATAAAAATAATGTCACTGCATTAACCATCATTTGCCATTCCTCACACGCCCCCCCCATCTCTCTCTATCTCTCTCTCTCTCTGTCTCCCTTCTATCGCATCTATCTAGCTATTTCTGTATCCATTTCTAAGTTGTGTGATAAGATCTTCTGCCAATCTGAAATATATATTAATTGTAATTGCGAAGCTTTGAGAAAACCAAACTACTTTTTGTCTGCTGCTACATCAACTCAACTTTAATTCAATTGTATTCAAAGCCTGTATCTACACTATAATTAAGGAAATTCATGGCTATATCAGAAAAATATTTGGCTCAACTGGGTAATATGAAAGTTTGACGATGAAAATTTTCAAAAGAGACATTCCACGTGCGATAGTCACACTATTCGTATCTCTATTGAATTTTGAATGAAACATATGCTCAAAGACTGAAAGCTGAAGCCAGCAGGATTGAACTTGTCATCAACGTTTCGAAGACAAAATGCATGAGAGGAAGAGGTTCTTGAGACGACAATGTGAACCTCCCACCCGAGTTCGGATTGACGGTGACGAAATCGAGATGGTCGACGAATTCATGTATTTGGGCTCACTGGTAACCGACGACAATGATAACAGCAGTGAAATTCAGAGACGGATCTTGGCGGGAAATCGTGCCTACTTTGGACTCCGCAGGACGCTCCGGTCGAACAAAATTCGCCGCCGCACGAAGTTGATTATCTACAAGACGCTGATTAGATCGGTGGTCCTCTACGGCCACGAGACCTGGACTATGCTCGTGGAGGACCAACGCGCCCTTGGAGTTTTCGAACGAAAAGTGTTGCGTACCATCTATGGTGGCGTGCAAATGGAAGACGGAACGTTGCGCAGGCGAATGAACCATGAGTTGTATCAGCTGCACATTCGTTGTATTGGTACGAACATTAATGAACAATAACGGATCAAAGACCAAAAATATCCACAAATTAGATCCAGGAAAAGAAGTCTACCAAAGTACCCACTCTCGATGGGGGATGCAATTACAATGTGTCTTCTAACTTCTCGTCGTCCATATCTGGATATACTGAGTAGTTTGAACCATTTCTTTTTCACAGTATTGGTCTGTATATGACTTATTTATCCATATTTCCTGCACGAGAATTCGGAACGAAACAATATGAAAGCTATGAGGATGAATGGAAAGAGACTGCATTGCAATCAACTGATTGCACGGCTTTTATGCTATCGACATAGCCTAGACATTTCACACTATTTACTTCAATGTAAATAAAAACTTTGAAATATCTACCTGTCTCATTCACGAATCGCATTCTCCCTGTCGTTCTCTGTGCAAGGGGCTTGAAAGCACATGTGACCTTGTCTCACTTTACTATATTCAATTGCGCGTTAAAATACTGGACCAGTAAATTCTATTCTGTACATAAATCTTTTTTTCGGGAATGTGTGATCAAAAAATAAATTTCGAATTCCAAAGCAAATTGAACGTTCCAGGTTCCTGATAACTAATTAAGGTCCAACAATAAAGTAGAAACACCAGATAATCTTAAAACGACGCCGTCAAGTAAAGAAGCATGAAAACAAAAAGAATAAAACCAAAAAAAGATGGAAGCCCTAGAAAGTCCATTGCATATTTATTAGCCTTTTCTCAGAAGATGGGATTTTCAAAAACATTTCAAAACTTTCTGATGCAATGGTTCTCAAATTCGTACAATCCGGTTTATTCATTTTCTTTATTCAAAAATGTTTTTAACTTCATAGGGTAAGGTGGGGCAAATCCGACCGTTGGGTAAACCCGACCCCCCTCTGTTACCAAAAATCAGAAGCACTACGCGAACTAATATCAATGCTGTCGTGTAGAGCATCGAAAATAATCATAATGGTGGTATGACAGCATTTTATTAGTCTACATTGAGATGCTCATACGACAAAAAGCGTGTTTTTACAACTTTTGATTTGACTTTTGTGCATCATTGACTACAGGAAATTTCTGATTGTTAAAGTGATTGCATAATAAATGTATGAGGATTTAAATTCTTTGATTTAAGTCCTACAAAGTGCATAGATGATTTTAGTTCAACCTTTTTCATATATTTTTTAATTGCATCGTAACGAAAAATGACGCGGTGAGGCAAATCCGACCTCTAAATATTGGGGTAAATCCGACCGCTTTTTGGCTAAGAAAATTTTTACTTATCAAATTGAAATATATTTTTATTGTTATTATTTATTATTTTTATGCAAAATTGTTCATAATTACAAACGAAAGACACAAAAATGTGATGATTATAGTATTCGTCGAGCAATTGCTCCGATGCAAATGTGAATATCATTATGTGCTACTGCTCGTGATTTTAGCATTCCAAGATTGATATTGAGCTCCATTTTCTTCACGTAACAATTCAAAAGCACAACATTAATTGATTTATCATTGAAAAACCATAAAATTTGACTAATATCTGCACTAAATCAACAAAAAACATAGGGGGTCGGGTTTACCCCACCATTTTTGAAAATAACAAAAATGATCATTTTTGTAAAACGCTTGAATCTCAAGATATTCCGAAGATTTAAATAAAAAGTTATATACAGAAAGTTGTCCAGGAGTCTAACCTTTAATTTGGTGTATAACGACTTGATCCGATGTAAAATGAGCATTTGACAGCGAAAACTATTTACTAGGTCGGATTTGCCCCACCTTACCCTATATATGACCATTTCATTTTAATTAATTATTTCATTCCAAATCTTTTTATTCGTTTTGTTCATCTGCGTTCATTTTACTTATTTTATTCGTTTCATTCTTTGGATTCACTTTAATCAGTTTATTCTTTTTGTGCATTTTACTCATATCATCCATTTAACGTATTTTATTCATTGTTTTCATTGCACGCATTTTATTCATTTTTTCCAGTTTATTAATTTTGTTCAGTTTCTTCATTTTAATAATCTGACTACTTTTTCAGTTTTAATCATTTCATCCAAATAATTTATTTGATCAATTTATTTCTTTTTATTAATTTATAACCTTTTACCATTGTTCAATTTTTCATTTTTATCAATGCATTTTCTTCTGCTCATTTTCTTCTTTTTATTCATTTTTTCACTTCAGCTCATTTTGTTTATTTGATTCGTTTGTTTTATTTATGCATTTCATTTATTTTTTACTTTATTCATTTTGTTCATCCATTCTTTTTATTCATTTTATCCATTTCATTAATTTGATTCATTGTATTCACTGGATGAATTAAATCAATTTGATTCATTTAATTCATTTGATTAATTTGATTCATTTGATACATGTGATTCATTTGATTCATATGATTCATTTGATTCATTTGATTTATTTGATTCATTTGATTCATTTGATTCATTCGATTCATTTGATTCATTTGATTCATTTGATTCATTTGATTCATTTGATTCATTTGATTCATTTGATTCATTTGATTCATTTGATTCATTTGATTCATTTGATTCATTTGATTCATTTGATTCATTTGATTCATTTGATTCATTTGATTCATTTGATTCATTTGATTCATTTGATTCATTTGATTCATTTGATTCATTTGATTCATTTGATTCATTTGATTCATTTGATTCATTTGATTCATTTGATTCATTTGATTCATTTGATTCATTTGATTCATTTGATTCATTTGATTCATTTGATTCATTTGATTCATTTGATTCATTTGATTCATTTGATTCATTTGATTCATTTGATTCATTTGATTCATTTGATTCATTTGATTCATTTGATTCATTTGATTCATTTGATTCATTTGATTCATTTGATTCATATGATTCATTTGATTCATTTGATTCATTTGATTCATTTGATTCATTTGATTCATTTGATTCATTTGATTCATTTGATTCATTTGATTCATTTGATTCATTTGATTCATTTGATTCATTTGATTCATTTGATTCTTTTGATTCATTTGATTCATTTGATTCATTTGATTCATTTGATTCATTTGATTCATTTGATTCATTTGCTTCATTTAATTCATTTGATTCATTTGATTCATTTGTTTCTTTTGATTCATTTGATTCATTTGATTCATTTGATTCATTTGATTCATTTGATTCATTTGATTCATTTGATTCATTTGATTCATTTGATTCATTTGATTCATTTGATTCATTTGATTCATTTGTTCAGTCATTTGTTTTATTTCATTCAATTTGTTAGTATGAGTCAATTTATTCTATTATTCTTATAACTATTTCTAAATATAATCCTAATTTTTATTTGATAACCTAATCTAATTTCATTCGGGTATTTTATAATTTCGATTTACATTAATTTTTCTACTCATTTTATGAATTTAAAAACCTAGTATTTCATTTTTTGCTTTACTTTTTTATTTCGGTCGTTTTGTTGATTTCTATAATTTATTCGAGATTTTATTCGTGCAAGACTAGAAACTAGGGTTGGGAAAACCGAGGCATTTTGAGAAACCGGTATTTTCGGTATTGAAAATGAAAAAAACCGGTAAAACCGCTAAAAACCGGTAATCACAAAGAAAAAACGAAATTAAATTGAATTTACAAAGCAGTCGCATTTAACTTGCTTTGATGCCAATTCATACTTTATTAACAAAGTAATCGCTCAACAGACGTTACTTAAGAACCACTGATGATCGCAGCATGAAAAGTGTGCATGTCGTCATGTTGTCTAACTCGCTTATTGTACCAAAAAGCACAGTAGGTTAGCTAAATGCAGTAGACAAAAAGAGACAAAAGAGATTCGACAAATCATTACTTCGAAAACAGACCTAAAATTGCTGTTTTCTCCTTATACAAATGCCTTAACATATACTGAAAATAATGTTCAAAAAATGTTTGAGCTCCAGCGCGTTTTAGATTTGTAATAGGTCAGGTTAATCTGTCTATTTTGTCACCAGTATTCAAAATACCCATTTTAACAGTCCTACTTCGTATATGAAACCGCTTAAGTTTCAATTCCACCTCGTCTTTAAAACCAGCGTTTATGTGCTTCCTTTTCCAATTAAGCATGAGCAGGATGACCGTACAACTCATAATTTCACAAAAAATTTGCGAATGGAACTGGGAGTAGCTATCCATCATCAATCAAGGGTTCTGTACGGTGAAATGCCAATGGCGATGTCTGCCGCGTCCTTACAGCCATCTGGGAAGGAACGAAATGTTAGCGTAACAAATTTTGTTATGGAGACCGTGTACCTCTGCATCTCCACGTTTGCCACGGGCAGGAATTTTGTCAGTGGGGTGAGGTAAATAATTGCACAAGTCAATGCAACTTGGAGAAGTGTTATCATGTATTCATTGCTCTGGGCAACTAGCCACCGAGAATTTATAACAGATTCTTAGATTGTTAAAAATGCAACTTCAACTCCGGACAACTGATTGTCGTGAGTGTTGTTTAGTTGATTCAAGCGATATGTGACTGCTGAATATGCTAACAGCTGTGTAATTGAAGATTTCGAAATATAAATAATATTCATCGTATTATTATAACCAATGAAACGACAAATATGAGTTGATTTCTCTCTCTACAAACGATTGAATATGATGCAGATTGTTATGCAATTAACATTCGCGCGCGTAATAATATTATTACTATTAGCAAGAATGATCGAAGGAAGGAAACTGATTCACTAATTTAATACAGCCATGCGCTGAAGATCAATCGAGCTGCATTCCACTGCTTATAAAAAAACATTGAAGTGTCCCAAAACAGGCGATCTTACTTCTAACATTAGTAGGTGAAAATATTTTTAAAGTATTTCGAAAGCTCTATTATAAAATAACAATGAAAAATTATTTAAATAGTTTTCGCTAAAAAAAATATCGAAAATACCGGTTTTTCATTTTTGCATAACCGGTATTTCGGTATTTAATATTTGGACGGTTTTACCGGTTTTCGGTAACGGTAAAACCGGTACTCCCAACCCTACTAGAAAACTAGAACTGTTTTCATCCCACCTCTAGTTGGGTGCATACTTCTCGTGAGTTCTGCAAACTAATCCAATAGTGAAATGTGTAAGAAATGTCTCATCTCACTGCTAGGTGGATTAAATCGGTTTTTCAATGATAAATCAATTAATGTTGTGCTTTTGAATTGTTACGTGAAGAAAATGGAGCTCAATATCAATCTTGGAATGCTAAAATCACGAGCAGTAGCACATAATGATATTCACATTTGCATCGGAGCAATTGCTCGACGAATACTATAATCATCACATTTTTGTGTCTTTCGTTTGTAATTATGAACAATTTTGCATAAAAATAATAAATAATAACAATAAAAATATATTTCAATTTGATAAGTAAAAATTTTCTTAGCCAAAAAGCGGTCGGATTTACCCCAATATTTAGAGGTCGGATTTGCCTCACCGCGTCATTTTTCGTTACGATGCAATTAAAAAATATATGAAAAAGGTTGAACTAAAATCATCTATGCACTTTGTAGGACTTAAATCAAAGAATTTAAATCCTCATACATTTATTATGCAATCACTTTAACAATCAGAAATTTCCTGTAGTCAATGATGCACAAAAGTCAAATCAAAAGTTGTAAAAACACGCTTTTTGTCGTATGAGCATCTCAATGTAGACTAATAAAATGCTGTCATACCACCATTATGATTATTTTCGATGCTCTACACGACAGCATTGATATTAGTTCGCGTAGTGCTTCTGATTTTTGGTAACAGAGGGGGGTCGGGTTTACCCAACGGTCGGATTTGCCCCACCTTACCCTATGAAGTTAAAAACATTTTTGAATAAAGAAAATGAATAAACCGGATTGTACGAATTTGAGAACCATTGCATCAGAAAGTTTTGAAATGTTTTTGAAAATCCCATCTTCTGAGAAAAGGCTAATAAATATGCAATGGACTTTCTAGGGCTTCCATCTTTTTTTGGTTTTATTCTTTTTGTTTTCATGCTTCTTTACTTGACGGCGTCGTTTTAAGATTATCTGGTGTTTCTACTTTATTGTTGGACCTTAATTAGTTATCAGGAACCTGGAACGTTCAATTTGCTTTGGAATTCGAAATTTATTTTTTGATCACACATTCCCGAAAAAAAGATTTATGTACAGAATAGAATTTACTGGTCCAGTATTTTAACGCGCAATTGAATATAGTAAAGTGAGACAAGGTCACATGTGCTTTCAAGCCCCTTGCACAGAGAACGACAGGGAGAATGCGATTCGTGAATGAGACAGGTAGATATTTCAAAGTTTTTATTTACATTGAAGTAAATAGTGTGAAATGTCTAGGCTATGTCGATAGCATAAAAGCCGTGCAATCAGTTGATTGCAATGCAGTCTCTTTCCATTCATCCTCATAGCTTTCATATTGTTTCGTTCCGAATTCTCGTGCAGGAAATATGGATAAATAAGTCATATACAGACCAATACTGTGAAAAAGAAATGGTTCAAACTACTCAGTATATCCAGATATGGACGACGAGAAGTTAGAAGACACATTGTAATTGCATCCCCCATCGAGAGTGGGTACTTTGGTAGACTTCTTTTCCTGGATCTAATTTGTGGATATTTTTGGTCTTTGATCCGTTATTGTTCATTAATGTTCGTACCAATACAACGAATGTGCAGCTGATACAACTCATGGTTCATTCGCCTGCGCAACGTTCCGTCTTCCATTTGCACGCCACCATAGATGGTACGCAACACTTTTCGTTCGAAAACTCCAAGGGCGCGTTGGTCCTCCACGAGCATAGTCCAGGTCTCGTGGCCGTAGAGGACCACCGATCTAATCAGCGTCTTGTAGATAATCAACTTCGTGCGGCGGCGAATTTTGTTCGACCGGAGCGTCCTGCGGAGTCCAAAGTAGGCACGATTTCCCGCCAAGATCCGTCTCTGAATTTCACTGCTGTTATCATTGTCGTCGGTTACCAGTGAGCCCAAATACATGAATTCGTCGACCATCTCGATTTCGTCACCGTCAATCCGAACTCGGGTGGGAGGTTCACATTGTCGTCTCAAGAACCTCTTCCTCTCATGCATTTTGTCTTCGAAACGTTGATGACAAGTTCAATCCTGCTGGCTTCAGCTTTCAGTCTTTGAGCATATGTTTCATTCAAAATTCAATAGAGATACGAATAGTGTGACTATCGCACGTGGAATGTCTCTTTTGAAAATTTTCATCGTCAAACTTTCATATTACCCAGTTGAGCCAAATATTTTTCTGATATAGCCATGAATTTCCCTAATTATAGTGTAGATACAGGCTTTGAATACAATTGAATTAAAGTTGAGTTGATGTAGCAGCAGACAAAAAGTAGTTTGGTTTTCTCAAAGCTTCGCAATTACAATTAATATATATTTCAGATTGGCAGAAGATCTTATCACACAACTTAGAAATGGATACAGAAATAGCTAGATAGATGCGATAGAAGGGAGACAGAGAGAGAGAGAGATAGAGAGAGATGGGGGGGGCGTGTGAGGAATGGCAAATGATGGTTAATGCAGTGACATTATTTTTATAGGTATATTATTATGATATATTGATTCTTACATTCTTATCATAAATAATGTAAGTAGTAATTTTTGCGCCATTACCAGTATAACCTAAATCTTGCAAAAGAGATAAATTTTCGCTAGATTTTTGGGCTTCAAACGTACAGTTGCTTTCGGTGACGCCACAAGTATAATTATATTAGAAATCTTTTATCTCACTACTAGGTGAATTACTTGTTGATCTGTGTATTGATATATCATCCAACATTTACCTCATGATTGAACGCAATGCCTAATCCATGGAATAAATACTAGAACTCTTTATCAACACATTATTTTGTCTTTGAAGTGAACTTATATATTGATTTTTGAGAAATAGTTCATTTATTATAAAGGTAATTCACAAAATGTTCTCAACATCGAATTCCTTGAATCACGTAGATGTGTTTTCATAGTAAAGCAATACTCTATATGAAACAATCTCATTTTTAATTAGTGGAAATTGGTAAGCGAGGACTAAAAATACAAAATGGTTAATATCTCCGCCGCTCGTGCACGGATTTAGACAATCTATAGCTTGTTAGAAAGGTATTTTTA
The DNA here is from genome assembly GCF_030247195.1 of Topomyia yanbarensis. Taxonomy (NCBI): domain Eukaryota; kingdom Metazoa; phylum Arthropoda; class Insecta; order Diptera; family Culicidae; genus Topomyia; species Topomyia yanbarensis. Next base: position 228,563,397 of record NC_080672.1, read on the forward strand.
CAAGCTTTCTATTTATTTGCAGTTTGTGGGACAATAATGTATTGTTCGAAAGTTATTTGCAAAAAACCTGCTGTGTTTTGACAAAATCGCCCATATCTCAGAAAGTAAACAACATATCGAAAATCAAAAATAATAGTGTCAAATGGCAACGTTAGGCCTTTCATTTGAAACTAATTTCATTAAGATCGGTTCAGCCATTGCTGAGATGATTACATGACATTTTGTACATACATACATACACACATACACACACACACACACATACAGACATTGTCTCAATTTGTCGAGCTGAGTCGATTGGTATATGAGACTCGGCCCTCCGGGCCTCGGAAAAAGTTTTCAAAATTTGAGCGAATCCTATACATTTCTTTTGTAAGAAATGTAATAAATACAAATAAATAAATAAAGCGATTTTTAATGCAATCTGGCAATAGCAGCTCACAAAAAAGAACACCAGTGTATATTCTATCTCTGCTCATGCTAGTGCTATAAGAAAGTTAAGCAATCGTAACAGTCGCTACGATCTAATGTGAGTGATAATACACTGCTGATTTTATTTTTGCGATGATCGTTTGTCTGTTTGTTGTGAGATGAGTAAAGCTTCGCAGAAAAAGGGAGGCAAACTTCGGTTAAATACACTATTTGTTGATTTTAAATATTGTCGTATCCGCCCGTCTGTTAGCGGAAGGTGATATTGAAACTGAAGCTTGCGAAAGTCATCTTCACACAGTTCTATTACATACGGAAACCCATATTGTATCGATTTTGTCGGCTATTTTCGGCAAATTTGAGACTAAGAGAAACGAAAGCAATGAAATTGAAAGACGGATAGGTATTCTAGAGCGAATCAGTTATAAACTTAGAACGGAAAACTAGGACTAGGCAAGCTCATATGGACATGATCGAAAGGAAATGTGAAGAATTCCTTGCTCTCTGCTAAGTAGGAGTTGGGCGTTACACCCAAGTCTACCGCATGGTCTATGGTAGAACATAACTCATCATCATGTTTTACCGCCGACGCCGGCAAAAAATTCTTCACAAATCCTCGCCTAGAACTACCATGCGATCATTCTTCTCCCTTTCTGCTAGCATCAAGCCGTGACATATGCATTCAAAGACTTGGGTGCAACGCCCAACTCCTACTTAGCAGAAGGCAAAGAATTCTTCACATTTCCTTTCGATCATGTCCATATGAGGCTGCCTAGTCCTAGTTTTCCGTTCTAAGTTTATAACTGATTCGCTCTAGAATACCTATCCGTCTTTCAATTTCATTGCTTTCGCGTCTCTTAGTCTCAAATTTGCCGAAAATAGCCAATAAAATCGATACAGTAGAACCTTACAACAATTAAAACATAGTAACATGGAAACCCATATTGAAAACGTTGAATTGTTAAGCGGAGTTGAGTGTTTAACCGTTTGGTAACGACATAGTACGCGAGTACCTTTCCAGATTTCAATTAAAATCACAATGTGCTTTCCATAACTAGAGCCTGAAACTTGGTGACATCATAGTACTAGGCATAAATTTTAGTGAGATAAAATTGAAGATGTAAACCTGAGGGAACGTTTTGGTCGTTTCTACCGCATAGCAGACTGACATTTGTAGATGGTTTGGAATCAGGAAGTCATCTACTTTTTTAAACCTGCTATAAGGAATCGTATGAGATCTTGTTTCCGGACACCCGGTCCTGGAGGTGTGTCCCAGCTTTGAAATACTATTTGTAAATTTCAAAGAATCCTAGCAATATGGATGTCAAAATTCTTCGGCTTGCCACAGAGATTGTTAACAATCGTCATGGGACTAACTGATAATTTGACCCGGAGCGGTCATCACAACTTTATTTAGTTTCTTAATAATTCTGTCTGTCAGTGAGCGGAGCAGACAAATGACTTCAGCTGCGGACAAAAAATAGGGGCAGTCAACGTGCGCGAATAAGAAGTATGAAAGCTGTGCGTTACCTAATGCCGCTATGGACTAGCAGTTGAGTGGAATTGAGTTGCGCTTAGAATTAACTCGATGGTTAGTACATGAAAGAATTTGAATAAAGCAAGTTTACGCCGTTGAGAATTAATTGATTACAAACCCCAAAATTGGTCATATAAGCAAAAATAAGATGCCGCAAAACAAGAGATCAACTACAATGCGATATACTGTTATACGGTCACGAAGATTTATTTCAAGAATCTGCAATTTTTTGACGTAGGACTACGTCTTTGTTTTCGATATGGAGGTGCACTTTGCAAATTCTACAAAATGGTATGTAACGAAAAGTCCAATTTTAAACGCATATAATTCAGCCATCTCACGATAAATTTTCAAAATTTTTGCGCGAATCGCCCCGAAATACTTTTAAGAAAAATTCAAATAATATACAACCTTGTCAAAATATCGCGCAACTACACACAGAAGATAGCGCTTCCCAAGCCCGGTACGACAGATTTGTGTACCTAGCGCGCTACGCTTTTATGAATGACGTCATCGACTATTTAAAGAACGAATTTGGCCGGACAAGCTCAGTTGCCTGTTGAACGGCAGACGGAGCAGATCACTGCGCTGTGTGTTTTCACAGCCAGTGTAGTTGAGTGAGAAGTTCGTTACACTGCTTGTGGAGGTACGCTATCCAGTGCTATGCTTTCTTTTGTTGTGTGCTCGTTTCCAGCACACTTGTATGTACAATCTCGAACATAGTTATTCCTACACAAAATCGCTTATACATTCGAGCTAATATTTTCCAGTCGCATTCATAAAAAATATTAACACTTGGTCGAAATTTCTCCCTGATTTGAATACAAATTCCCTGAAAATTTCAGGTTTTTCCAGGTCAAATAGAATTCCCTGATTTTCCAGGAATCGCCACCCTGTCAATTGAAGTTTTTGCCATTGGCTCTTTGGCAAAATATTAGAGGAATATATATTAAATGCTAGAACTTTCGAACTAGCATTTAGAAAATTACACTTCATTCATTTTTAAAGGGAGCAATCATAGTTTTTGAATGATAATACATCTGTTTCTTGAAGAATGCGGAAGTTAGAGTTTTGGGATATATTTTTAAAAATCATTTCTGCTGTATGCTACATATCATACATTTTTGCAGTTTTTCTAATGTTCAATAATTCTGTGCCGGTTGAGACCAGACTCCTGATTAGATGTAATGCATAGGCAATTTTTTTTCGTCAAATATGGCGTCGTTCTTATTAATGAAATACAATATGTTTTTATTTCACTGTATTTGAATATATGCGCTACTATATAGAAGTACTGGTATTTCGACGTTAATTTTTTTTGGTGAAATTCCGTTAAGAATGAAAGGTGGTTTACCACGTAAATGCGAAAATCTTCCATTTCATTTTCATATGTCAAAAACATTTAAAATATGAAAATTTAAAGAAAAAAATATGCAACTTCATTTCTTATTACATTTTTATTCCACATTTTTCAATTAACTGAAGGGTTGCTAAAATAAAAGTTTTCCTATTACTGCAGCAGGACGTTTTTGAATGTATAATGTTTGCCTTAAAATGTATGGGTTTTATTAATAGAAAATGCAAAAGTTGATTTTTTCATTAACATTACATTCTGAGGAGTCTCTTAAAGTTAAATTTCGTGTGAATAAGAATAACATTTTATTATATATGGTTACACAAATGTACAATTTTTCAACACTATTTTTAAAAACATAAAAATTTTACCGCATTACCGCGCAGTGCGGTGCGGTAAATAAAGTGCGGTTGTGGTAAGCGGTGCGGTTTTATTATTTTTTGCGGTTGCGGTGCGGACAATCCATTTACCGCCCACATCCACACCGCGACGAACCCTAACTGCGAGGAACCTATCTGTACGGAAATGGCTATTCGTGTTTCTTGACCTCACCGTTTTCAAGGAAATATAGTTTTAAAATCCTACATGCACTAGAAAAAAGTTGGGCATGAAAGGGTTAAATAATGATACCTTCCAGGTGTGTGTGGCATCACCCAATTATCAAAGCCACGTCGTTTCGTCAAATCTGTTTGGTATTCAAGCACCCAGCGTTATTTCATGCAGCGAATTGACTCTCTACGCAGATTTGAATGGTAAACTGACGATTTATTACCAGAACGTCTGAGGTCTACGCACAGAAATCGATAAAGTTTTCCTAGCAATCTATTCTTCTCATTACGACATAATTTTTCTCAACGAGACCTGGTTGGATGATAGGATTCATTCTCGTCAGCTTTTGGGGGGTACATATGCTCTTTATATAAACGATCGCAGTTTTGTGAACAGCAGTAAATCACGCGGAGGGTGCGTACTTATCGCTGTATCTACTGCATTGAATAATTTCGTCGATCCATACCTGTTCTCGTTTCGCTTAAACAGCTGTTCGTTAACCCTTTCATGCCCAACTTTCTTCTAGTGCATGTAGGGTTTCAAAACTATTTTTCCTTGAAAACGGTGGGGTCATGAAGCACGAAAAGCCTATTTTCATAAAGATAGGCGCTTCCAAGGCAGTGCTAGAAGCTGGTCAATTTCTACCTTCTAATGCTCAATACAATTCTCCTAGAATAATTAAAGTAGTCTAAATACGTGGAAAACGTAGCCAACGACAGTCTAAATTGATAAGTTTTATCAGTTTTCAATAATATTGCACCATAATAAAGATATACGAAAAAATCATTTTCCGTCGTCAACATAAACTGTCCCTGGCAGCACTGCTCCATCGGAATCCAATCAGATTGATTGCAATAACTTTAGTTCTAGTTCTGATCTTTGTAACTGTTAATACTCAAATTAAAGGCAATAATCACATTAATGAGCCTTACTTGTTTTTGTTAGCAAATCTCGCCTCAGTCAAAAGTTATAGCTGTTTAAAATCGCTGTTGTCCACAAACAACATGGGCATGAATGGGTTAAACTGAAGCTACCTGATTGTTTTGTCAGCATCGGTGTAATTTATTTACCACCAGACAGTAAGAGTGACCTAGTTAGTACAAACAGCCATATCCGATCGATTGATGAAGTTTTTTCTTGCCTTAGAATTATTGTTTGGAGACTACAATCAGTCTGGCCTCATTTGGGACACACATGGCAATATCGCACAACTGTAGTCAACGTTCTTCGCTCTTATATTTCTACCGCTTGTGCTGGATTCAGCTTCAACTGTCTCACACAAATTAGTAGCATTGAAAATCGTTACGATCGTATCCTGGACTTTGTCTCAATGAATGAGACAGCACTAGCCGACTGTCAGATCCATGAACCTATTTCTGTGCTTGATGCAATTCTTCCTCCCATAGAAATTATTATCCATCTGCCGAAACCTGTTATTTTTTTGAATTTTCCCCTGCCGTGATTAATGCCCACTTGGCTGATTATGTCCCTCTACGTAGGCCAGCCACCGTGGGGTAATATACATCTACGACATCTTAAACGACTCAGATCTAAGACATTTAGATTGTATTGCCGTACACGCTGTCGCTTCACCAAATATCGTTTTGCGCTAGCGAATAATAACCTTTTCTTGTACAAACGCAACTCCATTCGAACACAAGCAAACCTGCGCAATAATCTTCGGCAGTTTTAAAAATTCGTAAACTGCAAGCGGGAGACGAACGGATTACCAACTGATATGATTTTAAAATATCAGACTACTAGTCTGACTTCTCAGAAGTGTGACCTATTCGCCACTTATTTTAAAAGCGTATTTAGTGATACTACTTCATCTGCCGATCGAATCTATCCTATGAGAAGATTCACGGTTACAGAGCTGCAGGTTATATCAGCAATCAGCAAACTAAAATATTTAGTAACTCCTGGTCTTGACGAAATGTTGAAAATTATCGAGGAATTACATCATTGTGCGCTTGTTCCAAAGTGTTTGAGATCGTACTGAACGGTGTACTCTTTGCATCCAGTCAAAGCTACATTTCCCCCGACCAACATGGATTCATCCAAAAATTCGTTAACCTCAACGAATCTCGTTCAAAACGTCTTATTCTGCTTACGAAATATGGACGCTGGTGCTCAGATCGATATGATATATACTGACTTGAAATCAGCTTTTGCCAGAGTTGACCAGTTTTGGAAAGATTGAAGTTAATAAGCGTTTCGTTGATCTGATTCGTTGGCTCGAATCGTATCTGAGTGATCGTCAACTTATTGTGAAAATTGGATGCGTTTCTTCCACCACATTTTCAAACAAATCGGGTGTTTCTCAAGGAAGTAAGTTGGACCCAAATTTGAGCCAAATCAGTCAACCTTGTTCAAATTATTTAAAAAAAAGAAGGATTCAAAATATACGGAGAACAAAGACGATTTCAGATTTCCACAACCACGGGTCGTTGCCGATGTCCAAATATCGTCAAAAACGCAATATAAACTGAGTACATCTTGAAAGATTATTTGTTTTTTTTTTTCTGGTTGATCTGACCGATGGTGGAAAACGTCCTAGCACACTATATGCGGTGATGCGATTTCGAACTCCAGTTAGCTGCGTACACTGACATGAGCTTATCAACTACGCTACAGTATTCCCATACGGTATAATCTGACCTTCATAGTTGGAAAACGTTGTTTGAGGATTAAGGGGTTATATACAAAGTTGGAACTCCAAAAAATCGAAAAAAAATTTATTGAATATTCTGAAAGTACAAAGTACTTTTGAGAATATCTGTGCAAAAATTTATACAGATCGGAGTACCAGATTTCAAACTATAGCCTTTCGCAGCGCGCTGGTTCTTCCGCGAATGAAGTTAACATAAAACTTTAAACGCAATTATCTCGGAACTAAGTTTTTTGAAAAGTACCATTGCGGTGAACGTGATATCTCAAAAACTATTCATCCGATCTTCATCAAATTTTTTTTGAATTTATATTCTCGTGTACTTGAACGGTTCTTTTTTCATTCAAAAATTTTCGGTTCTTTGCAATGAATTTTTGTTCAAAATTTTGCATTTTTTTTTTAAAAGGATTTTTTTTTGGTAAACCAATCCGTTCAAGTACACCACAATGCATTTTTCTTCAATAATATTTTTACTTTTTTGATTTCTGTTGAACGGTTCGGCTTGGAGAGCGTTCACTGCAAACCTCTGCCAAAAACACGCTTCGGGGGATAGGCAATAACTCCACCAACCTTGAATATTTTTTTTAATTCAACTTCTTTTTTTGAACTTCGATGGTACTACTAACGAACTGTATTTCGATTTTTCAAATAAAATTTGCATAAAACACTTTAAAAAATTACGAAAATTAGCTCACTTTTTCGCCACAACTTTGTATATAACCCCTTAAGAGGACATCAAGAAGGAGGAATGTTGGTGTTTTTTTTACAATGGAGAAGACCTTTATGTCCTAGCCCAGTACACGTGCTAACGGTAGGGTCCCATCTACCACACGGGGTGCACTGGGGGCGTGTCGGACTCGAATGGTGACCAGCCATTAATACCGACTAAACTCCATTGGGCTCCGCCATCATTCCTCCCAGGAACTACCTCTCGGTATTACTTCTGGGGTTATGTAGTGTAGCGAAAATTTCATCGTACATGTGTAACCATAAGCGAAGCGCACTGTTGTTTATAATTTCTGGAATACTTTATGTAGTTTGCAGATGGCCAGTTACATTGATTGGTTTAGTGTTGTTCCTTTATGTTCCTGATAATCTGAATCTAAACGGAGTCAACTTCCGACTTTGGAAAAAGCCACATTTTTTTTCAATGAATATTTCACTTCGCTTACAGATGGCCGAATTTGGGAACCTTTGAAATCAATTTGGTATTATTTGGAGCCTAAGCGCGCGAATCGTCACGAGATTCATTTATTTTGTTCGCATTGCTTTCTGTCGGAATATAAATAACGGTTCTTTGCAATATTGTTGGTGACGTAGATTTTTGTTATATATTACGATAGACGTTTTGTGCATTCGATTATTTTGACCGGTCCGGGGAGGCATAGAAAGCAAACTGGTAATAATAACAGTATCCATCCATGTTCAACGAATTGGTGTTTCAAAGACAACCATTAATATGCTCACTATATATAAGATGTGCTCAATACCGCAATAGTTATTGCGTCAAGTTTGTTTAAAATTGCTTTCAAAACGATACACAAAAAAAATTTGAATCTATCAAGATGATCGGTACAATTTATTTTAATAGCAGGAATGTAAAACAGTCGTTATATAAAAGATACCGAGTGCACGTTGCCGCGACGCCTAACATGCCTTAACATTCGCCATTTGTCCAAAAACTGAGGTTTTGAATTAAGCTAGGAGGACTGCCTGTCTGAAGCAGCATACAAGAATATTTATAAAAAAAATTACGCTATGAAATGTTCGTGGGTAAAATCCAAATTTTTCTATTCATTGTCAAACAGCACTTGTCCCCCTGAAAAACTTTGTCCAAAAACAGCGTTTTCCTAAATTATCAGACTTTAGAAATATATCTATAATGTTAAGAAAGGTTCATTCTCAGCGCCGTCTAGTGGTCGAGTTCTAAACTAATTTGTTCGCCGTAGGACAGAGCTCGACCTGCCTATGAATATTGCCAAAGACACCACCCTTCCAAATGATCATGATCTCGAGATACATGCTTTGAAAAAAAATGCTCACCAGCGCCGCCTGGCGGGTCCATTCCAGTTTAATCTATCCATAATCAAGTAGCCTTTGACATCCTCGAGAACTTGTCCGTGAACACCATTTCTCCAAGTTATTAGACTTTTGTGATATATCATAATCTACCATGTGCTGAAAGCTTCTACGCTCACTAGCGCCACGTAGTGAAAGTATTCCAAACTAAACTGTTATCGTTGGGTAGTCCTCGAACACTCGAGCAACTTTGCTGAAGTACTACTCTTTCTAATCACGATGTTGAGATATAAAATTATTTTAACATGTGTTGAATATTTGTATTATCACTAGCGCCGCCTGGTGGGGCCATTGTGAGTTATACTGTCTACCATCTAGAAGCTCTCGACTTCTTTTACAAATTCCCCGAAGACACCACCTTTCAAAATAATCATGGTCTTGATATATTTGACATAGAATCCATTTGATAATAGTCGAATTTACGACGAGAAGTTTGGTTTTTTTACTCTTTCTTGATAGCACCCCTGGCGGCATATGCCTCAACTAATTGGATACCCAATTACTCTGAGTTGTAGGCCCAAGTAGGTACAACAACTTTGCCAAAAAAGTATAGCGCTACATGTTGACGCGGACGAAATAATCGGCCACAGCCCCAATTAGTCGAAATCCCATAAGCTATGGGTATCCTACAACGCGGATTCCTTTTTCACACCCCCAGTTAATCGCGTAGTAGAAGACCCGACTGTTTATGGAATCTTCCTATGTTAGCTTAATAACCAATCTATAACTCCGGAACCAAAAGTCAGATATGAATAGAACTCAATTGCAGTAAATAAGAGTGCCATTTCATTCGAAATCAAGTTTGTAGAAATCTGTAAAGAAATCGCTGTGACATTGTGTGACATTAACTTGAAAGTTGACAAGTTCCGCGGGGGCACCAAAAACCGCCATAGGCGGCTAATGTGTTCAAAGCTACTTAGATTGGTCATTCTTGATCTATATCCTCAAATCCAAGTAATGTTGCATACATTTTCATATGTATTGAATCATTTGGACATCATGGCGGCACCAGTTTAGGAAGGGAGGGGGGTGGGTGTGTGCTCATGCATTTCGCTTGATCAAGGTCCAGCTGGTCGTGCTAGTTCGCTGATCTCATCACTGCCATATCAATCCTGTACGCCACGATATTGTACAGGCGCTCCTCTCTGCGTTGACCAGTTGGATGTCGTGGTCGATCCAACAATTCCGGTTGGATGGTGGCTTCTGGTTCACTGGTCCTGACGACCCTATTGTCGCGACCGACCCTGTCTTCAAGATCCTTCATAGTATTAGCCATATTTACTACTGCTGCTGCTGCTGAGTGCATGATCTGCTGCTCACCGATGCTATCGAACGACTGAATGGAAAGCGGCGCGCTTTTATTTCAAATTGAATTCTTCAGTAGTTGCTGCTGTTATTAGTTGGTACATGTGCTGCTCACCGACTGATATATATAAGCGATTTCAGAGATGAATTTGGGGCATCTTTCGGAAGTATATTAACTAACTCTGATGGTTTCCTTTTCAGAATATACCTACTTTATCGCTATTTTGAATTTCATTAACATTTCAATTAGTACATACGTAATATTTATTTTTCTGCCTCATCTCCTACACCTATACTTGTGGTTTGTCGCGTCCAATGCCACTCGGCCTAATCCTCGACGTTGGAATTAGCCTACCTCGGCGGAGAGTTCCCCGACGAAAGAATATTTCCCGAAACCGTTGACGGACGCGTTATTCTTACTTCGATGCTGTCCGGTAGAGTGCCGAGGTCTGTCCAGCGATGCTGAGTGGAGGATTTTGTCCGATTCGCTGCTGTTCTGACGATTCAAACCGGCGATTCGCAACGGACTACTCGGAATACTCTCCGACGAAGGACCTTTCCTAATCCGATGACGAGTTCTCCGGCAGTGGAAGAACTTCCGAAACCGATGCTACCCGGGCAGATGTCAGTCCTGCGATTATGGGTGAAGGGTGACTTCCAGTTCAAAGGCCTCCCGACGGCCATTTTCCATTTGATTCTCTACTCAATAGCTCCTCTCTGCGTTGACCAGTTGGATGTCGTGGTCGATCCAACAATTCCGGTTGGATGGTGGCTTCTGGTTCACTGGTCCTGACGACCCTATTGTCGCGACCGACCCTGTCTTCAAGATCCTTCATAGTATTAGCCATATTTACTACTGCTGCTGCTGCTGAGTGCATGATCTGCTGCTCACCGATGCTATCGAACGACTGAATGGAAAGCGGCGCGCTTTTATTTCAAATTGAATTCTTCAGTAGTTGCTGCTGTTATTAGTTGGTACATGTGCTGCTCACCGACTGATATATAAGCGATTTCAGAGATGAATTTGGGGCATCTTTCGGAAGTATATTAACTAACTCTGATGGTTTCCTTTTCAGAATATACCTACTTTATCGCTATTTTGAATTTCATTAACATTTCAATTAGTACATACGTAATATTTATTTTTCTGCCTCATCTCCTACACCTATACTTGTGGTTTGTCGCGTCCAATGCCACTCGGCCTAATCCTCGACGTTGGAATTAGCCTACCTCGGCGGAGAGTTCCCCGACGAAAGAATATTTCCCGAAACCGTTGACGGACGCGTTATTCTTACTTCGATGCTGTCCGGTAGAGTGCCGAGGTCTGTCCAGCGATGCTGAGTGGAGGATTTTGTCCGATTCGCTGCTGTTCTGACGATTCAAACCGGCGATTCGCAACGGACTACTCGGAATACTCTCCGACGAAGGACCTTCCTAATCCGATGACGAGTTCTCCGGCAGTGGAAGAACTTCCGAAACCGATGCTACCCGGGCAGATGTCAGTCCTGCGATTATGGGTGAAGGGTGACTTCCAGTTCAAAGGCCTCCCGACGACCATTTTCCATTTGATTCAATCTACTCGAATAAGTCGCCGGCGGAGCATTTTGCATTTTGAATTAAAAATCCGCTTATATGAAAACAGCGTAAATTCAAAAATCTGCGTAAAAAAATACCGCGCAAAAAACTTACTCGGAGATGGCTGAACCGATTTTATCAAACTTAATTTCAAACGAAAGGTACAACGTTCCCATAGGCTGCCGTTGAATTACTTTAAATTCCAATCTCCGGTTCCAGAGTTACTGGTTGAAGAGTGTGGTCACGTATGGAATTCCCACTAGGATTCGCAGTACCGACCCTTTTTGGCGAGAACCGGTACTACGGTACTGAAGCCCTCAGTACCGGTAGTACCGGTAAAGTACCGGTACTTGAATATTTTTTAAAAAAATCGAAAAAAGCTTCAAACTGAAATTGAATGCTCAAACTGATGATCTTATTCTCAGATGATTGATTTTTGCTGATCAAAAACATGTTTATTGTTTTTAATTGCTTCGGAATGGCAAGACTCATTTCACAGAAGATATTTTTCGTATAGGGCACCTTCTTTTATTTCGAAATCTAGGCCACTTTGAAATCAATAACTGCTAAGTGGTGCGATTTTCGTCGACTTGAACAGATGGTAAATGTATGAAACCCTATTAACAACAGTAAATCAAAGCGAGAATGGCAGTAAATCCGAGCAGTTTAATCGCATTTCCTCTCTTGCTTTTCTGAAAACTGGTTTCGAACTTTATGTCGTTTGCCTACGATTCTCTAACGCATATCCAGGCTCTTTGCTTTCCTGTAAACTATGGAGTTTTGCTGAATTTTCCAATCACCAATAATTACAAATCGCCCCATTTGAAGCAGTTCACCAAGTCTAAAACTGTTAGCTACTGAATCGCTGTTTGTTCTACTATAGATAAAGGTTTAAGAGCAAACCAAATACAGACATGACTTAGACCACATTCTTATTACGCGCCACCCAGTGAATAATGGAAACCAATCAGAATGTCGCTAATAAAATTTTAACTTCTAGAATTATTATGATGATGGCCCCACCTCGTTCCCACACAAAGGTGTTATCTCAACGATTTATCTAGAAGGCAAATTAATATAATTAAACGTTATCTTGCAGACCGATATTTTGAAACAGATCCCCCTACTGAGTTAACATATTTGTCATAAAAATTGTTTAGTACCGAAAATACCGGTACTGGCTTTTGTTCAGTACCGGTATTACGGTACCAAAAATGGGTCGGTATTCCCGGGATTTTCGGTACCGGTATTACCGGTACCACAACCCTAATTCCCACGTAAATCGGAATCAGTATGTTATGTTATCTAAGAAATGCAATGCATCATAAAATTGTTTGGATTTATAGTTTCAGCTCGCTGATGCCCAATCAAAGACCACGATGATCACTTTGGACATCTTCGGCGGAACCGGAAAAGTGGCAAAGTTCCAGAATAGAATTTACATTTGCTTCTTAGAAATTTCTCACTACACTCAACGTTTTAGAGCACTTCGTAAAAATGGTGGCTAACAATATTTTCTCTGACTGATCGAAAATTTTCGTTTTGGCGCTATATAGTATATATTTCATGGGCATTATATGGCTAAAATTGCTTCGAAAATCGAAACATTCAAGATATCATCTTAAAAGTTGGTTTCGCTAATCCCATTTATTAAATATCAGTTACGAGATCGCAATCTTCTTAGAAAAGAAATGTATAGAATTCGCTCAAACTTTCAAGATTTTTTCCGAGGCCCGGAGGGCCGAGTCTTATATACCAATCGACTCATCTCAACGATTTGATACAATGTCTGTGTGTGTGTCTGTGTGTGTATGTAACGGACAAACTCTCATTCGTGATACATCGTCTAACTAGAGACCCAGATGGTGCTAGTTACTGACGAGATGAATTCGAAACACAAAAAAGGAAAACTTAGTTTATATTAGGCTTGTGCCCGCGTAAAACGGTTTAGTCCAATTTTATTGCATAATACCAGTCGTTTGGTTTCTTGAACCAAAAGACCAGAGTTCGTCTTCGCTTTCTCGTCAGCAAACCAGAGCTATATTTGCTTCCCGAACATCACTCGGGACATGTGGCTTTAGGCGTTCACATATTTCGTGTGAACTGTTTGGAATTTTTTGTGTCTAACTAGTGCTAATTTGGGAACAAGTTTAGATACATCGTCTTCCTAAGCAAAAACAATAATTTCAATGGAAATCAACCAAATCGTCCTCCCAATTTTTTCCAACCCACCAATTTCCACGACTGATCACGGAAATCTTTTCTAAACACATGGCAATGATTTTTTTCTTATGGATGCAGGATAGGTAAACCAAATCATCCTGCAAGGTTTCCTTAGCAAAAACAATTCTCGAGTACTTTTTCAAATGGACGTAAGTAACAATGAGAGATTCTCTTTGAGGTCTTTCTCTTCTGTTCATTACTCGGCCATTTCAACATTTACTACTCTACTCTTTGCATAATATTGTAGTAAAAACCGTCGGCTTTCGATATGTACTGGAAAATTAGTACAAAGTGTTGTAATGACGTCGTAATAAACGAAAGAGAAAGTAAACAAAGAGAGGCTCTCAATGTCACTTACGTCCATTTGAAAAAGTACTCGAGAATTGTTTCAATAAAACTCAATGTGATCGTCCTCCCAATTTTTTTTCCAACCCACCAATTTCCACGACTGATCATGGAAATTTCTTAAAAACACAAGACATTTTTTTTTTCCTTTTCTGATAGATGCAGGATAGGGTAACATAATCATTCTGCAAGGTTTCGTAAACAAAAATATTTCTTTCTATAAAAATCAATTTGATCGTCCTACCAATTTTTCCAACCCACTAATTTCGACGACTGATCATGGACATTCCTTGAAAACACATGGCAATAAAATTTTCTTCTTCTGATGAATGCAGGATAGAGAAACACAATCATTCTGCAAGCCTTCCTAAGCAAAAACAATAGTTTCAATATAAATCAATTTTATTGTACTCTCAATTTTTCTAACCCACCAATTTCCACTACTGATCATGGAAATTACTTGAAAACACAAGACAAACAATTTTCTTTTTCTGGTGGATGCAGAATAGGGTAACAAAATCATTCTGCAAGGTTTTGTAAACAAAAATATTTCTTTCTATAAAAATCAATTTGATCGTCCTCCCATTTTTTCCAACCCACCGATTTCCACGACTGATCATGGAATTTTCTTGAAAACACGAGACAAATTTTTTTTCTTCTGATGGATACAGGATAGGGTAACAAAATCATCCTGCAAGGTTTCCTAAACAAAAACAATTATTGCAATAAAAATCAATTTGATCGTCCTCCCATTTTTTTCCAACCCACCAATTTCCACTACTGATCATGGAAATTTCTTGAAAATGCAAGACAAAATTTTTTTCCTCTTCTGATGGATGCAGGATAGGGTAACAAAATCATTCTGCTAGGTTTCGTAAACAAAAACATTTCTTTCTGTAAAAATCAATTTTATTGTCCTCTCAATTTTTTCAACCCACCAATTTCCACCACTAATCATGGAAATTACCTGAAAACACAAGACAAAAAAATCTTCTTCTGATGGATACAGGATAGGCAAACAAAATCATCGTGCAAGGTTTCGCAAACAAAAATATTTCTTTCTGTAAAAATCAATTTGTCGTCCTCCCAATTTTTTCAACCCACAAATTTCGACGACTGATCATGGAAATTTCTTGAAAACACATGGCAATAAAATTTTCTTCTGATGAATGCGGGATAGGGAAACACAATCATTCTACAAGGCTTCCTAAGCAAAAACAATAGTTTCAATAAAAATCAATTTTATTTGTTTATTTGTTTATTTGTTTATTTGTTTATTTGTTTGGTATAATTTCATCTGACATAGATTGTCTTAATGAAAACTTAAAACTAAAGGTTAAAACTAATCAAAAATTTAAACATTACGAACAACACGAAAATTATCAAGTACTTGTTGACGAAACACATTAGTCGACACATTAAAATCAAAGAAATCAGCAAGTTCGTTGAATCTCGAGCAAACGAATCGAAGTGGGTCGTGCTGTCCGTACTGTGTATTTCGTTACTCCAGGAACAAGAAGTTACGACGACGAAGTTGTCTCTCAGGAGCGTACAAATTCAGCTGAGTAAGCAGAGCAGAGCTGTCAATATCCCTGTGAGGTGATCCTTCGTACCTCCAGCGACTCGATGTCTAACAGACGGCAGCGTTCCTCGTATGGCGGCAAGTTAATTGGGTCTCGCCACGGCAGAAACCGCAAAGCGTACTTTACGAATTTTCGTTGAACACCTTCAATCCTGGCGATCCAGTTTGCATGGTAAGGGCTCCATATTACGGCATTGGATTCCAGCAATGAGCGTACAAGCGAGCAGTACAATGATTTTAAACAAAACGGATCACGAAACTCCCTAGCAATTTTAAAGATGAAACCCAATTGTCGGTTGGCTTTTGACAGGATATCGTCATAGTGGAGTCTGAAGGTCATTTCACGATCTAAAGAAACGCCAAGATCCTTAACACATTCTGTCCTAGTAAGAGAGCAGCCACAGATTTGGTAATCATAAATAATGGGCAGAGTTTTCCGATGGAAGGAAATTATGCTGCATTTTGCAATACTTAAGCCCATAAAGTTTTTTGTGCACCATTCCTCAAACAGATGCAACATTCTTTGTAACTCCAGGCAGTCGAGAAGGCATTTAATTATTTTAAAGATTTTCGTATCGTCTGCATAAAACAGACGACAGTCCGATGGTAGTAGCGATGCGACATCGTTTATAAAAATTGAAAACAGTACCGGACCGAGGTTGCTGCCTTGTGGAACTCCCGACCGGTTTGTGAACGATTCAGAAGTTGTCGAGCCGATTCGGACCTGTACAGAACGGTTTGTCAGATATGATCTGAACCAAGCAACACTAAACGCTGAGATGCCGAGTCGCTGCAATTTTCCTAGGAGTATTCCATGATCCACTCGATCGAATGCTGCTTTAAGATCCATATACGCCGTATCTATTTGCCACCCAGCATCCATGTTCCGCAAACAGTTCGAGGTAAACTGCATAAGGTTAGTGGATACGGAGCGCTTTGGGTAAAAGTCATGTTGTTCACTGTCAATATAACTTTTGCAGCTGGCGAACAGAGTGTCGTTCACGATTATTTCGAATAACTTTGAGCAGGCACACAAAGAAGTAATTCCACGATAATTAGAAACATTGCGTTTGTCACCTTTTTTTAGAACTGGAAATAAGTGGGAAAATTTCCAGCGTGCAGGGAACTCACATTGCTGAACCGAGAGATTAAACAGCATAGCCAGCGGATTACAGAGAGCGAGTGCACATCGCTTTAGCACGGATGACGGTATACCATCAGGGCCAGCAGCAAAGGATAACTTCAATTTTTGCATGGCAGTCGCTACCATGCTTTCAGTTATATGCGGAATACTGTAGTCCAACACGTCACGTGGCATTTCCCGAATAGCTTCTTCTATCTGCATCGAGGTGGCGGAACTATCGTGGAATACCTGCTTAAAATGTTCTGCGAACAAATTGCACTTCTCGCTTTCGTTGCAGGCAGTTGCATTTTCCAAAAACATGGAGCGAGGCAGGCCAGTTTCCTTTCGCTTTGAGTTGACGAACGACCAAAACAGTTTGGGGTTACGACGAAGGTTGTCTTCTGTACGCTTCACATGTCGATTGTAGAGGTAGTGGTTGTAGTGACGATACCGGTTGCTTGTGATGTTCAACTGTTGTTTAAAATAGGGTGAACGAGAACGGCAGCCCTAAGTTTGCGCCGCTAAAACAACAAAAATGATCCATAAAAAATTGAAAAACGATCCATAAAAAAGTTGTCAATGTTCCATAAAACAATACTGAAAATCCATAAAAAAGTGTGAATGATCCATAAAAAAGGGTGATTTGATCCATAGATTATGTAAAATTGAACCATAAAATGGTCTCAAAAGAGCACTAAAATAGTAATAAAAGAGCAATTAAAATGAACCAATGCCCCATAAAAATATTGGAAATGTTCCATAAAATGATACATTTTGCGCCATAAATTAACTGATATTGATCCATAGAATATTAACAATGTACATTAAAACACGTCGATATGTTCCATATCGACAAAAGTGCTCCACGGTATTACAAAATGGAGCAATAAAATGTCAGAAAAAGTTCCATAAATTTGATGAAAATGTTTGCTAAATAATTTTTCTTGGTCCATAGAAGATGTAAAAATGAACATTAGAAATGATTCATATATCGAACGTTAAATTATGGTTCATGGATATTTACAAAACGATCCATAAGAAAATAAAATGTTAAACGATCCATTAATATGTGCTTATGCACCAGAAAAATTAAATTTAATGAATTCATGCGAAATTTTTGCTATTCGAACTAATAATAAAGTTTATTACATTTGGTTGTAATGTCAAACTACAACAAACAATGCATACATTATAGTTAAACTTCAGCTTCCGTACCCAACTAGTCAGCTAACTGACCTTAGCTAACCTGAAATCATTATGGCAATTCTTTAAACGTCAGGGTATTTATGATATTAGAGCGCTGAGTGTTATTAGACCACCTATACAGGCTGGCATGAGTCGCAAATACTATGAATAACTATCTGAAGCGAAAACGGACACTTTATACACGAACACTGACTAATGTGGCTACGCCACATCGCTTTCTTGTGCACTGTCCGACTTCGCTGCCGCTCAGTCGGCTTTTAACTAGCTATAGCCCCTATGTTTAAGTAAACCGGGCAAACGAGAGGACCACAGGTTTGCCTGCAATTCCAGCTACGGGTTAATCAATGCCTCGTCCAACGGATCCTCAGCGGCTTTGCGCCGCTTCGGATCCTTGGCCTCGGATATGCGGCCAAGCCGCATCACACTAACTCCCAGTATAAGCTCACTTGTTAAAACACTGTCACTGTTATGAGAATTATTAAGCACAACTTATTTTTTAAGTTTACCATAAAATTTCGCATGAATTCATTAAATTTATTTTTTCTAATGCATAAGCACATATTAATGGGTCGTTTTACATTTTCTTTTCTTATGGATCGTTTTGTAAATATCCATGAACCATAATTTCGTTCGATATATGAATCATTTCTAATGTTCATTTTTACATCTTCTATGGACCAAGAAAAATTATTTAGCAAACATTTTCATCAAATTTATGGAACTTTTTCTGACATTTTATTGCTCCATTTTGTAATACCGTGGAACATTTTTGTCGATATTATGGAACATATCGACGTGTTTTAATGTACATTGTTAATATTCTATGGATCAATGTCAGTTAATTTATGGCGCAAAATGTATCATTTTATGGAACATTTCCAATATTTTTATGGGGCATTGGTTCATTTTAATTGCTCTTTTATTACTATTTTAGTGCTCTTTTGAGACCATTTTATGGTTCAATTTTACATAATCTATGGATCAAATCACCCTTTTTTATGGATCATTCACACAGTTTTATGGATTTTCAGTTTTGTTTTATGGAACATTGACAACTTTTTTATGGATCGTTTTACAATTCTTTATGGATTATTTTAAATATTTTATATGCAAAAGTACATTTTCCCAACGAGAACTGCAATATTTCCGAAGGGCAGCCGATCGTGCTCGCTTGAGCGCACGTAATCGTCGATTCGACCACGGCGGTTTTTGCGGGGGTGGTTTAGTTGGAACAACACTTAAGACAGCATTCTCCACAATGGCGCTGAAATGTTCTACTGCCTCATCAATGCAGGTAGACGATTCAATGAAGTGCCAATTGATGATAGATAACATAGCATTCAATGTGGCGTTATCGGCTCGGCGAAAGTCCAAAAAATTAGTAACAGTAGCCTCTTCATAAACAATTTGAGTGGGCATACTAAATGTAACAGTAAGAGCAGGGTGATCAGCATCGAGATCAATTAAAGGTTCGATGGGCGAGGACACGGTAGTGACTGGTAAAGCAGTATCATTTGCAAGAACAAAATCCAAAAGGCGTTCGTTCCGATTAAATATGGTGTTAATCTGGGTGAATGCTTGTAGGTTGAACCCGTCGATAAGAGCGCAGCTGCCGGCCGGCATATGCGAGAGCAGTGGGTCAATGAACGGTAAGTCTCTCTCAGGAAAACGCCATTGCAGGTTTGACTGGTTATAGTCGCCAAATAGAATGGCAGGACTATGGATGCCAAATCGGGATGACACTGACCCCAACGATTCTAAGTGATCATTAATACTCACCGCGTCGAATCTTCGGTCTGGTGGCAGGTATATAACGCCGATGCTGAGTGTATTTTGCGGTAAATCAACGATAACCCACAGCTGTTCAAGGGTATTAGAAATGGTTGCGGGATCAATGTAGGAATTTAATTTCAGTGATACTGCCACCAAAACTCCTCCGCCGCGAGTCTTACGGCCGGAGTGGGACCGATCAGTTCTGAATACGGCGTACTGATGTCCAAAAAGTTGTGCAGAATAGATTTGCTCATTCAGCCACGTTTCCGTTAGTACGATTATGTCGTACTCAGCTTCCGAAACAGCCAAAAAGAATGTGTCGATCTTGCTCCTTAATCCGCGCACATTCTGATAATATATGCGGAGGTTGTTAGAAGCAGCACGACTGGAATGCGAGAAATAGTCAGGAACAGCAGGTTCAAAAATATGATTATACTCGCCTGGGATAGCAGGCTGGAAGCCCCCGCTTCCATTTCCGACCTCAGGACCGGAACAATTTCGAAGAGGGGTATTAACGGAAAGCACATTTCGGTTGAGAGGCGCGGGGGCTTCCGCATTGCTTGTTATTGGTTGTCGCGGATCCGCAGCTGCACTGAAGATGTTTGATTCATCTCTGCTACGTTGGCTAAAGGGATTGTCGTTACAGTTGAAGCAATGTTTTTAAGGTGGTTCCACAAATTCCCTGAATAGAAGTCCGCTTGGCCATGTTGAAGCATCGAGGGATTGTTCCTTCAAAGCAGGATCCAGTCCGATTTTAAACAAAATGAATGACATTTTAGAAACATCCGCCTCTTTGGAAACTAGACGAACCACGTCAACCGCATCGGTTAAATCCAGGCAGCGAGCAACAATTTTTTGTACGTTACCGACTGTTACCAGTGGTTGAAATCCCGATAAGTACAGCCAAAACTTCGGTGGGGGTGGTGGAGTGACAACGAACGGAACTGACAAATCACTAAAGTCAATAGACTTCGTTCCAGGTACGGCAGAAGCTTGCATCGGTTGACCATTATTACCACGGCGCCGTTTGACACCTAATTTAGGCCAGTCAGAAACAACTGGTGTCCCACCAACAGGGCGCTCAGATACGATGTTTTCAACCTGCTTGCTCAGCGTTTCTATCAAATTGAAAAGCTGGCGAACTTGAGCAGAAAGATTAGCCAAGTTCGACGGTTGAGTCTGCTGTAATTCAAGTGCATCCTTGATGTAGGAGGAAACACTTCGATCGTTCAATTTGTCTTTACATCCGCAGCATACAAAGATTGCTTTTCCTTGCGAAAACAGATCCCTGATGATTGAGCGGTTATTAAAACCACAACATTGCTGGCTGATGTGGAAAAATGCGTCACAAAAACCACAGCGTACAGGTTCCAGCTCATTTATCGGTAAATGACACTCGCCACATTGTTTTTTTCCATTCTTGCTTTGGTCAGGTTCGGTGCTGATGAAGCAGGGAGCAGCAAGTGTAGGTTAGCTGGCTAGTGCTATCGGCGCCAGCAAAAAACACCAATTGAACAAAGCAAATCACAATTGCCGCTTGTCGAAACTTTATTTAGAACGCTCGTAATCGCGAGAAGGATTATTAATCGACGAAAACTTCGAACACTATGCACTCCTAGTTAGTTAAAGTCTCAGTACGAAAAACAATAAAAACGATACAACAAGGTTTTCCGACGAAAAATTACAAAATTTAATTCCAACTGAAAACACACGATCAGAACACGATAGATCTCACTGTCTGTTATTGTCCTCTCAATTTTTCTAACTCACCAATTTCCCTTTACTGATCATGCAAATTACTTGAAAACACAACACAAAAAATTTTCTTCCTGTGATGGATGCAGGATAGGGTAACAGAATCATTCTGCAAGGTTCCGTGAACAAAAGTATTTCTTTCTATAAAAATCAATTTGATCGTCCTCCCAATTTTTCTAACCCACCAATTTCCACGACTGATCATGGAAATATCCGAATATTAGAAAATAAAATATTCTTCTTCTGCTGGATTTAGGATAGGCAAACAAAATCATCCTGCAAGGTTTCCTAAGCAAAAACAATTGTTTCAATAAAAATCAACTTGATCATCCTCCCAATTTTTTTGCAATCCACCAATTTCCACGACTGATCATGGAAATTGCTTGAAAACACATGACAATGAAATTTTCTTCTTCTAATGGATGTAGGATAGGCAAACAGAATCATTCTGCAAGGTTTCGTAAACAAAAATATTTCGTTCAATATCAATCAATTTGATCGTCCTCCCAATTTTTTCCAACCCACCAATTTCCACGACTGATCACGGAAATCTCTTGTAAACACATGTAGGGTTGTGGTACCGGTAATACCGGTACCGAAAATCCCGGGAATACCGACCCATTTTTGGTACCGTAATACCGGTACTGAACAAAAGCCAGTACCGGTATTTTCGGTACTAAACAATTTTTATGACAAATATGTTAACTCAGTAGGGGGATCTGTTTCAAAATATCGGTCTGCAAGATAACGTTTAATTATATTAATTTGCCTTCTAGATAAATCGTTGAGATAACACCTTTGTGTGGGAACGAGGTGGGGCCATCATCATAATAATTCTAGAAGTTAAAATTTTATTAGCGACATTCTGATTGGTTTCCATTATTCACTGGGTGGCGCGTAATAAGAATGTGGTCTAAGTCATGTCTGTATTTGGTTTGCTCTTAAACCTTTATCTATAGTAGAACAAACAGCGATTCAGTAGCTAACAGTTTTAGACTTGGTGAACTGCTTCAAATGGGGCGATTTGTAATTATTGGTGATTGGAAAATTCAGCAAAACTCCATAGTTTACAGGAAAGCAAAGAGCCTGGATATGCGTTAGAGAATCGTAGGCAAACGACATAAAGTTCGAAACCAATTTTCAGAAAAGCAAGAGAGGAAATGCTATTAAACTGCTCGGATTTACTGCCATTCTCGCTTTGATTTACTGTTGTTAATAGGGTTTCATACATTTACCATCTGTTCAAGTCGACGAAAATCGCACCACTTAGCAGTTATTGATTTCAAAGTGGCCTAGATTTCGAAATAAAAGAAGGTGCCCTATACGAAAAATATCTTCTGTGAAATGAGTCTTGCCATTCCGAAGCAATTAAAAACAATAAACATGTTTTTGATCAGCAAAAATCAATCGTCTGAGAATAAGATCATCAGTTTGAGCATTCAATTTCAGTTTGAAGCTTTTTTCGATTTTTTTAAAAAATATTCAAGTACCGGTACTTTACCGGTACTACCGGTACTGAGGGCTTCAGTACCGTAGTACCGGTTCTCGCCAAAAAGGGTCGATACTGCGAACCCTAAACACATGGCAATAATTTTTTTTTCTGATGGATGCATAATAGGCAAACAAAATCATCCTGCAAGATTTCCTAAACAAAACAAATTGTTTCAATAAATATCAATTTGATCGTGCTTCTAATTTTTTTCCAACCCACCAATTTCCACGACTAATCATGGAAATTTCTTGAAAACACATGGCAATAAAATTTTCTTCTTCTGATGGATACAGGATAGGCAAACCAAATCATCCTGCAAGGTTTCCTAAGCAAAAACAATTGTTTCAATAACAATCAATTTTATTGTCCTCTCAATTTTTCTAACCCACCAATTTCCACGACTGATTATGGAAATTACTTGAAAACGCAAAACAAAAAATTTCTTCTGATGGATGCAGGATAGGGAAACACAATCATTCTGTAAGGTTTCGTAAACAAATATATTTCTTTCTATAAAAATCAATTTGATCGTCCTCCCAATTTTTCCAACCCACCAGTTTCTACGACTGATCATGAACATTTCTTGAAAACACATGGCAATAAAATTTTCTTCTTCTGATTGATACAGGATACACACCAAAAAAATCTGAATTTTATCGTTGACGTAATTGCAAACATGACACAATTCAACAAACCGTAATTTGCGAAACGACAGAACATTACCGTGTTACGTTTAATTTTACATGAAACATATACTTTACATGCGTAATAACATAAAATTACATTTCCTACCATTCAGAACAAACGCTGTATGTGGAGTAAAATTGCATGAATTACGAAATTAAACGTCATATAAAATTAAAAGCAAACGTAATACTAAGTCATTTTTGATGCTCGTATATGTCAGGGTCAGGAGACGTAAATTTACACTATTTTTTCTAGGTGTGTAGGCTAACAAAATCATTCTGCAAGGTTTCCTAAGCAAAAACAATTGTTTAAATAAAAATCAATTT
The DNA here is from genome assembly GCF_030247195.1 of Topomyia yanbarensis. Classification (NCBI taxonomy): domain Eukaryota; kingdom Metazoa; phylum Arthropoda; class Insecta; order Diptera; family Culicidae; genus Topomyia; species Topomyia yanbarensis. The sequence goes on from NC_080672.1 coordinate 228,587,408, forward strand.
GATCGTCCTCCCAATTTTTCCAACCCACCAATTTCCAAGACTGATCATGGAAATTACTTGAAAACACATGGCGATAAAATTTTCTTCTTCTGATGGATGCAGAATAGGCAAACAAAATCATTCTGCAAGGTTTCCTAAGCAAAAACAACTGTATCAATAATAAGCAATTTTATTATCCTCCCAATTTTTTCAATCCACCAATTTCCACGACAGACAGACATTGAAATTTCTTGAAAACATATGGCAATAAAATTTTCTTCTTCTGATGGATACAGGATAGGCAAACAAAATCATTCTGCAAGGCTTCCTAATCAAAAACAATTGTTTTAATAAAAATCAATTTGATCGTCCTCCCAATTTTTCCAACCCATCAATTTCCACGACTGATCATGGAAATTACTTGAAAATACATGTCAATAAAATTGAGATATTGAAATAGAAAAGTGTGTGCTCACTAGCGTCGCCTTGAGGATGACATCCAATTTAATCTTTACATCATTAAATAGTCCTTATCGTCCTCGGAAACTTTACAGAAAACGTCATTTTCCTAAATTAATAAACTTTATCTAACATGAATTGGAAGTTTTAGTCTCCCTAGCGCCACCTGATGGGCGAATTCTGTAATTATCTATTCGTCGTCGGGTAGCACTCGACTCGCTGATGAATATTGCCAAAGACATCACACTTCTAAGTAATGCTCTCGAGAATCAGAAATTAAAAAAAAAATACATGCTCGCTAGCGACGCCTTGTCGATCGATTTCAATTAGTTTTGTCCATAATCGCGAAGCTCTTAACCTACTCTAAAAAATTTTCCGAGAACACAGTTATTAGACGTTTGTGAAATATTATATTCCACATTGTGCTGAATGCTGGTACGCTCACGTTAAACTTATTCAATGATAGTCGTGTTCACGAGAGGTTCGATTTATTTACTCTCTTGTATAGCACCCCTGGCGCTACAGTTTTCAATTAATTGGATACCCAATTGCTCTACTAAATTGTAGGTCTAAGTAAGCACAAAACAACTTTGCCAAATAAAGTATGGTGCTAAATGTTAACTCATACGAAATATTCGAGCCCCAATTAGCTATTACGTGGGTAGTAGGAATCAGCGTAGTAGGAGACCCGACTGTGTGTGTGTTAACTTTCCTATCTCCCACTAGCTGGTAGTGACTTACAGAAAAAAGATGTTTGCATGTATTTAAACATTCATGCAAAAAACTTGGTTCACGGATTTAGGAAGGTGTTAGCTCAATTGACTTTCCGATGACCCATTTCGTGTACAGTGCCAGAGAAGTTCCGAGGTCATCGTTCCATCAACTAGCCCCGCCTTACTGTAATGTTTGTATCAATTGGATTGTAACATTACAGTAAAACTTTCGATTCCATTTAAGCAGGAAATCGACGCGTATTTAGTATATTGGTTCAATTTGTATATATATAACATAACACATGTGTACTAGAAAACTTACCCTTTTTTGCAGTTTTCTACCTTCATTCCTATCTCCCATTTATGTCTCCTTTGACTCTCATCCACATTTCTTGAATTCCTGCTTATTTAAGAAAGAAAAGGGGAAATAATAAAAAAGAACCGATAGACTCCGTGTTTTCCTCAGCGCTTCCGTTTCTTTTAGTCTGGTGTCACTGCCTGTTGGACTTGTGTAAGTTGTTCCATTGGAGATCTCCAAGGAGCTGTAATTGGAGGAAGATCTGACTTCTATCCATAAGTATCAGATTTTCACATTAATAGATTATATGTGTGCACTACAAAGCAATCCCGTGTATAATACAACCATTTGTTCTTTGTTTATTATTGACGGAAAAATAAAGCGTTATTGTCCTATTCCCTACTGTAGGAAAATGTAAAAATGTGGAACGCTTCACGATTTTGCGTGTCATCCTTGCGCAGGGGCCATGCTAATCTTCTCTGTATCGTTCCCATTTTAGTATATGTCCAGCCGAAGCTAGGGCAGCGTAGTAGGAGACCCGACTGTATCAAAATTCAGTATGTAGATAACCTTGGAGAACTTTTTTATCATATGTGGAATTATAAAAAATCCATATCGGAAATTGAAAAAAAAAAAATCGATGAAAAATTAATTGCGCGATGAAAAAAAAAAGATTATTGCTCGAAGAGCCTAAAATTAATCAAGTGGGTACATATTTTTCTGTCTGTAGTGCTACTGCCAGTTGCTGGACGTAGTCCTGGTAGCACAATCTTCCTGACCAATACTACTGAAGCATTTTCTGTTGTTATGAAAGTGATCGATTTTGATTTCACATCCTTCGTCAGGTGACATGCAGGGAGCCATGTGGGTATTTTTTGGGATTCGGCACATTAGTAGTTAAAAATATGAGCCGGAACAATGTAAAAATGCGTGACAGATTTGTGTATTTTAACGTTGGAATATTTAAACAAATCCATTCAGTCAATCCTTTAGACGTAATCAGAGAGAATGGTTTTATGGTAGTTCAAACCACGCATATCATTTACAATTCACGATTAATCGTATCTTTTCTATAAATCGTTTTAAGTCAATGGGAGTTTAGTTAGTAAAATGATTAGAGAGAGAGAGCCAAATAAAAGTTTTTCAAAAAATGAACGGAAAAAATCAGTTCTCAGTATTTCCTAATTTCAATAAACTTTAACATTCAATAAAGTGATAAAATATTATCAAGTTATTCATTTTCAATCGTCCTGGTCGGGACTATTGATTGATTCATAAATGAAATACGATGCGACCGTTATCAAATATACTTCCTAAAAAACTCAAATTTCCATGGCGTAATAACGCTATGGACACAAAAAAAAAGTTGTTGCATTCAGCGTGATTTTCGTGACACTTACTCTTGAATCTCAATAAAACAAATGAAAAAGAAATATTATCAAAACAAATACATTATTTTGGTGTACAATCCCGCAAAATGTGTCACTTAAAAATTTTTATATTCAAATAGCAGTATAATAATTATTCCATGAGAATCTGAGGAAACTTTGCTAAGATTTCTTGCATTTCTGAAAACACGAAAACACATCAGTGTTCAAAAATGTTTCAAAACAGTAAAGTCCAGTATGGAAATTAATTATAGGCAACCAAAAAATACGTTCGTTGGTATTTGTAGAATGTCGAAAATATTTGCTTCAACAATTAAAAATTTCGTCAGGTTTTCATGAATGCTGTGTGAAAATCGGTTTCTGAGAAATAAAAACAAATTTTACAAATAATTGTGACAAGTGATAAATGATGGAAATACCAAATAATTTTCAATTTGGCAAGCCTCAATTATTGTTTGGAATAAAGCAAAAGATGTTTTTAAATATGTGTTATCAATTCAACACAAAACCGTTAGTTTCAAACATTCATCAGTTTCAAAATCATCAAATATCAACATAAAAATTCATTTGATAACATAGAAAATGTTTTTCCATTATTTGTGTATAAAGGTAAAATAGCATCGCGGTTTTTTTCAGTCTCGTAAAATCATAAAAAATAGATTTCCCAAGAGTTTCGAAAATCATCAAGTTTCAATGGAGAAATTTATTTGAAATCATTTTCAACTATTTCTACATTCAGAATTACTCAAAAATAGTTGTGCTAAACGCATTCGACATTTCGAGCTTTCGTAGCGCGCCATCTGCATCAACCCAGGGATAACTTTTAGTAAACTTTTTTTCTTTTCGTTTCTTTCGACGCTGTTTCACGTGCGACGGTACACTGCGTATCGCGAGGAAAATTGAAAAACGCTGTTTTGAAGATTTCCAAAACGATGTTTTCTTTGTACCATCAGATTCCTTGGTTTCTAACGAATCTGTACATATGCTACACTTGGGTAGTTTTGTAGGGAATATCGTAGAAACAGCAGGTTAAAAATATTGTTCCACTTTTGCGCACCTATACATACAAATTTTACTTTGCTTGTGTATGTGCGGGTGGAAAAACTGCTTCTAGTAAAATAGAAATTTTTCAATGAAAAGCGGAAAATATTGAAAATCGGAGAAAATCACGTACTAGAAAAATCAAAATTTTGAATACATGATTGCAAAAACTGTGTGCTTTTACAGCCGGAAAAAGCACACAGTTTTCCGAGTTGGAAAATTTTGAATTTTCCTTTTTGGTCAATTCATAGTAAAAACAATTATATAGGTCGTGATTTTTTTTCTTTTTCATATTTTGTCATTTTCTTTGAAAATAAAATAAAAAACCACAAAAAACACGAAAAATGGCGGATTGCCCGACGGGGGCCTTAAATAAAGTTTTTGGCGTACAAGTAAATTGCCTATGTAAGAAGACAGTGAGATTTGGTGTGATATCAGGACATCCTAAACACTGCCTGCTGACCGTCAATCGAAATACTCGGCTTGATCTATTCCTTGCTCACTGATGGACTGCGGCACCGTGTCATAACGTCCGAGGTCATATCGTCCGAAAGGTGGTGCGTCATAACGTCCGGGACATTTTGACGCACAATAATGCGTCAAAAGATCCGAAACCATTGTTGTGTCACAGCGTCCGAAAGAGGTGCTGCGTCATAACGTCCGGGGCATTATGACGCACACTGATATTGGGATATTATGACGCAGTGGTATTGCGTCATAAAGTCCGGGATAATATGACGTAGGGGAACATGGGGAGACTTGACCAAGCGCAAAATTCTATTTTCGGCTATGGCGTCTCCTATTCGATTCTTAATTTTTTTTTCAAAAATATTTTTATACTTGTTTCGATTCCTTAAGGTAATTTTGAAAGTTTGGAGTAAAAATCCTTTCCTTGCAGAAAATATTACGTGATTAATAAATTTGCATTAAATTATGTAATTTTTTATCAAACTTTGTATGGACATATCTACTCGACTACTAATTAATATTAAAGGACTAATATACCCTCTTAATCCTTGTGAAGCAGTGAAATGATTTTACATAAACTGGAACATTGGAATAGTTATAACTAGAATTCGCATGAAATTGAACGCAATAACTAATGTTGGGGAGACTTGACCAAGATTTTATGGGGAGACTTGACCAAGTGGCGATCAGCTGAAGAAAAATACAAAATTCCTAATATTTATTATGCTTTGGTACCTACTGTTAATGTTAATCACGCCATAAAAAAAAACCCACCCCAAACATAAGTCTTTATATTTTAAAATTTGTAAGCAAAGTTAGCAATAGTGGGACTGATTTCGTGACGTGTGAACATGCAATGCAAGCAGTACAGTTAATCCTTAAAAAGAAATGCATTTAAAAAAATCAAAATTTATCAAATGCAACTCTTTTATATTTTTACTGCTACCTAAGGATCTCGACAATAGGGAAAAAATAAGTACAGTATGTTTAATGTCATTATTTTTTGTTATGATTTTTCAAAATTCTCTTGGTCAAGTCTCCCCACGCCTTGGTCAAGTCTCCCCGCAATGGGGAGACTTGACCAGAAAAAATGATCACAGAAAAACTTTTGTAACTTTTCAAAAATTAAATTAAAAATTCTGCAAAAAATCATGAAGACGCGCAATAACTTTGCGCATTATATCTGAATGATTTTTGGGGGATTGAAGGCTTTTTTAGAGATTTATGCAGTTTTAGCTGAAAACCTGGTCAAGTCTCCCCATGTTCCCCTACTCATAGTTTCGGATATTATGACGCATAGGCACTGCGTCACAACGTCCCGGGTCATAAAGTCCCAAAAAGGGGTGCGTCATAACGTCTGGTACATTGTGACGCACAAGAGGTGTGTCATAGTATCCGAAAATAAATGTGCGTCATAAAGTCCGAGACCTTATGACGCATATCCGTTTTCGGATGTTATGGTGTACTCATTGTGCGTCATAATATCCCGGATGTTATGACGCAATGTCGTTTTCGGATCGTATGTCGCAAAGGACATGTTGGGCACTGTGACGCACTTATAGTGCCGGATATTATGACGCACAGGTACTGCATCATAATGTCCCAGGTCATATTGTCTCAAAATAATGTGCGTCACAGAGTCCAGGGTATCGACTGGGGCATAAGATCCGAAATCGAATGTGCGTTGTAACGTCCGGGATATTATGACGCACAAGGGATGCGTCATAAGACCCGAAAATGAATGTGCGGCATAACATCCGGAACATAATGGCGCACATCCGTTTTCGGATGTTATGACCCAGCCTGATGCGTCATAATGTCCCAGACGTTATGACGCACCACTCTTCGGACGTTACGACACAGTGCCATGGACTGCTGCATGTGCCACTACTGAGCGATCAATTCAGTTGCATGACTGCCCGTGCCAATCATCTCATGTATTTCCCAACCTTGCTCGATCCGGTCACAACAAATGGTTTGCACAAATTTGCATGACATCTTCATAGAGATTTTCGAAAAACTGGTATACGAGAAAGTGTGTGAAAATCGAGATAAAGTTTCTCCATACGTTGTACAAGGGACAAAAATCCGAGCAATGAGCGCACTGAGCTTTGAAATACTTTAGCGGCCAAACCGTTAATCCAAACCTCCTGAAATTTTGTCAAATAACTATTCAAATACTGTACCATAAAACAAAAAGTAGCTTTGAAACGAAATTAAAAAGTACATTTTTTGACTTTTTTCCGCCTCGGCATCAATGTTAGATTTTTCATAATTTAACATTTTTCCATGTTTGTAAATAAGTTGAATAGGGTTTTCTCTAAATGTAAAAAAAAACTATTGTTGATGCCTGAACATACCGAGAAATACTAAAAAAATCTAAATCTAAATTTAAACTAACCTAAGCCTAATAGAAATAAATAAATACCTAAAATAATCAACCGCTAAACAGAAAAGTGCGCCATTTTCCTAATGTGCACAAAATCCCGCAATGCAGCATAAACTGCGATAGCAAGACCGTACCGATCGATCAGACACCACACCAGTAAACAGAAAAAATGATCGCTGCTCCGTGTGAGACGGAATAGGAAAAGTAGCTGACAACGGCAGTGAACAACAATATCTCCATCAAGACGGTACGGTGCGTGTGTACTCCTGTAAAATTAGTCGTCGCGAGTGTACAAAATAACGAATATTTCACCGCAAATTATACTCCCGGAAACTGCAAGTGCAGTTTTGTGCGAACTGTAAGGCGTATGTATACAGTGAATTTGAGGCCCAGTAGAGGCGAAGAAAAGAAGAGAACCCCAAGTGCAGTTAGAAAAACGCTGCAAGGCAGCATAACCAGTCGAAGAAGGGTGAAAAACAGACCGTAGTAGTGCAAGGTGCAATTTAATAAAACGACCATCCTGGGCCGTCTCGAAAGGAGACAAGGGGAAAATCCTTCGAACCCGGAACCCCATGTAAGTTGCCTCATCAACTATATTCATACCACTGTTGTTCAAACGAAAATGTCTTTTTAGTTAATATTCCGATTAAGGTCAAACTGAAACGTTATTTGCTGGGTCTAGCGATTTGCTCGATGTAAGCACGGCCGTCTTAAGACCATTCGGGCACAACTGAGCTGAGGGACTCTATAATTGAACAGGTATAAACTGCTGTAAAGTAGGATGATCAAACAATGATCCCTAACATAAGGAAGCCATCTATGCCACCTTTGGATTTTTCTTTTTCAAATTCCAAACCGTTCAACCATGTGAAAGTATTGAAATACTGTAGGAATTAAAATATATGGAGAAATTTTTTTAGGTTTCCACCACTATAGGTGGTATTGAAAATGTCCCGGTACTGTCGAAAAACGGAAGATAATTTCAATGGATCTTAAAACGATATTAGCATTTCTGACCAATCTGCCCGAATGTGGCAAAATCAGGGCCGTCTTAAGACTCCTCGGGGCCCCTGGGCAATATTGAACGAAGGGGCCCATGTGGTGCATAAATTAAAAGACGTGCCCATGGTTAATAAATTAGTACACGGTTGTCACAGAATTATATGCTGACACAAACGATTGAACTTCATCTAGGATCCATGCTTGCTCTGTTTACAGTTCGATCGTTTGTTACGTGCAAAGATAGGACCGATTGATTTTGTCACGTGCTAACCTAGCATAAGTCGCTCCAGGAGTCTTCCATAAGACCCTGTATGTAGTAATTGATGTGCAACATATTTATGGGTATAAATAACGGCTTGTCCGGAGAATACAGTCAGTTTTCAATTCGACAATCATCGAGTGTTTTTAATTAATTCTATCACCACCAATCGGGACTACGTCACCCTTATAGTTGAACAGACGTAAACAAATGAAGACTTACCTTCGATGAATATGATAAAGCGTCACATCAGAAAGTTGAAATGAACAAATAAGACATTTTGTAGTGGCAATTGTAAAGATAAGAAAACAATTGAAGGCTAGAAGTATGCATTGCGTTTCTCTTAATAGCATCTGTATAATTGAATGCGCAGTTAGAAGTATACTGACAGCCCTCTTCCCTACATTTCAGAAACTGAATCGTTTTCTTGTTGGCCACGGTTTCAACGTAGCTAAAGGTAAAAAATGTATATTAGAAGCAGAGTTAAAAATAATCGAAGCTCTTTTTGACGGCTGAAAATGAACCTGTTGCGACTCGCGGTGAATAGAAAAAATATTCATTCAACTATCCATCTTATTCATTCAGTTGAATATCGTACAATATATTCATTCCATTAATTATCTAGGAAAATGTTGTTAAATGCCGATAAAGCATATGAAACAACAATCATCCGTTACACTGTGCCAGGGCCTACTTTGATGCGTTTGATTCGTTGCTGCACGGTCGCTTCGTGTAATAATCAGAGCCGAATGAAAATCTGCATGGATGAATGGGCGGTTTGTTCGTTTGACGTTTTCAGCTGCGTCACTGAATATTGAAAATGAATGCGGCTGAATATGATCAATTTTCATCCAAAGAATTTGAATATTTTTAACTCTGATTAGAAGTACACATGATATAAACTACATTACTACCGTTCAGTTTGATGCGTTTTTAATTTCGGTCTGAGCTAATTGAAATCAGAAGTGTGTGTTCCGAGGGTTCGTTTATCCGTTCCATTTGACCATGCACTATAATAAAGCTGTTATAACACTATGACAATCTACGAAATCTAAGTAATAAAAAAGAAAATATATCTTGGTTACGTCACAACACGAAAATACGAAAAATACGAATATATTTCACAAAAATTAGATTTTTATTTTGCAAACATCGGAGCTTACAAAAGTGCTATTCTTACCATACTGAACGTGATCAACACCACGTTTCTGATGTGATGAAACTAGACACAATGTGGCTTCAGAAAAGTCACATTTATATATATATATATATATATATATATATATATATATATATATATATATATATATATATATATATATATATATATATATATATATATATATATATATATATATATATATATATATATACATATATATATATATATATATATATATATATATATATATATATATATATATATATATATATATATATATATATATATATATATATATATATATATATATATATATATATATATATATATATATGCATTCATCGTTCGACTTGCGCTCGGATAAGACGTGTGCTAGTGCTTTTGCAGTTGCCTTCCCCGGCTCAGTTTTTATTGTGTCCAGTGCTCAGTGCAGTGTCAAAGCCAGTTGTGATTGCTAGGCCTTTGTTTCGAAAACAAAGTGTGTCGGGCTTGTATTGTCAGACAGTCCCAGCGAAGGTCATCGGCATCGAAAAGATAAGTACCTGTTTCCCTTCTACTATTATTTTCTGTTTTGCCCTTGATACATTCCGTTACTGCTCTTTTTATCGTTCTTTGCGCGAAGTGCGGATCTTGCGCTAAAATGTCCCTCGACGGTCAGCCCACCGATGATAATATGGATGATGAAACATCCCCTGATAAGCCTCCTACCAAACCCCCTCGCCTAAAAGCATACCCAGAGAACTCGACTGGGCCATTTGTGGTCTACTTCCGGACCACCAAAAAATCATTTGATATTTTGAAAATATCACGTGATCTGACAGAGCATTACTCGGCCGTGACTCAGATTACAAGGGTTCGCGCGAATAAGTTAAAAATTGTTGCTAGCGACCTCGCACAGGCAAACGGGATTGCTTCCTGTACCCGCTTTACGCAGCACTATAGGGTTTATGTACCGTGTGTAGATGTAGAGGTCGACATGGTCATAACCGAGGCGAGTTTGACATGCGAGGACGTGCTGAAGTATGGGGCTGGCTGTTTTAAAAACCCCCTGCTAAAGCCGGTGAAAATATTAGGCTGCAAGAAATTGCACACGCTCGCTGGAAATAAAGAATCCTATATACCATCATCCTCGCTTCGGGTGACTTTCGCCGGATCGTCTCTTCCAAATTACGTCCTTCTGGATAGGGCTCGCCTGCCTGTACGCCTGTTTGTACCGCGGGTAATGAACTGCAACAACTGCAAACAGTTGGGCCACACAGCCACCTATTGTGGCAATAAAAAACGATGTGGCAAGTGCGGTGGAGAGCATGAGGATGACTCTTGTGACAAAGACACTGCAAAGTGTGTTTACTGCGGGGGCCTTCCGCATGCTCTTAAATCATACCCTGCGTACAAACAGCGCGGGGATAAAATTAAGCGCTCCCTCAAGGAACGCTCGAAGCGTTCTTATGCAGAAATGTTAAAGAATGCTTCGCCATCTGTCCTTTCCGAAAACTCCTGACTAATGGAATTTTCTGACATCGTGGACTTCATTTTCACAGCTTTCAATGTTACCGATCCTCTTAAAAGCCTTCTGATACGTTTTCTCCCTATAGTGCAAACATTTTTGAAGCAGTTGACTACTAAATAGCCGCTACTTGCAGCGATCGTATCCTTCGATGGCATCGAACGAGGTCACTGATTCGATCACTGTTCTAAAGTGGAACAGCAGAAGTATCCACCCGAAAATCGATTCTTTTAAATTTTTACTAAATAGTTTAAAATGTGATGTTTTCGCATTATGTGAAACTTGGTTAACTTCCGATATAAATCTCAACTTCCACGACTTTAATATAATTCACCTGGATCGAGAAAACCCTTATAGAGGAGTACTTTTGGGGATTAAAAAGAGCTATTCTTTCAACCGAATTAACCTCCCTTCGACACCAGGCATTGAAGTTGTCGCTTGTGAAATAAGGATCAAAAGCAAATACCTTAGCATTGCTTCCATCTACATTCCTCCTAGAGCGTCGGTAGGGAACCGAACGCTTTGTAATATCACGGAATTCCTACCGGCACCGCGGCTAGTTCTAGGAGGCTTTAACTCGCACGGTACGGTATGGGGTGGTCTTCACGATGATAACAGATCAACATTAATCCAAGATCTTTGCGACAATTTCAACATGACCATCTTAAACACGGTAGAAATGACACGGATTCCTACACCACCAGCACGCGCAAGCGCGTTGGATTTATCCCTATGCTCGACTTCGATACAGTTAGATTGCACGTGGAAGGTGATCGCTGATCCCCACGGTAGCGACCATTTGCCTATCGTAATTTCAATTGCCAACGGTTCAAGACCATCAGAAACAATCAATGTCTCTTATGACCTCACACGGAACATAGATTGGAAGAGTTACGCGACCGCGATATCCGCTAAAATCGAATCCATTCAAGAACTTCCTCCGGAGGAAGAGTACAGGTTTTTGGCTGGCTTGATTCTCGACAGTGTGAATCAAGCTCAGACTAAACCAGTACCGGGCACGAACACCTTCGGACGATCTCCCACCGCTTGGTGGGACAAAGAGTGATCAGAACTGTACGCGGAAAAGTTCACTGCGTATAAAGCCTTCCGGAACGACGGGTTACCCGATAGCTATCGACAATACGCGTCGCTAGAAAAGCGAATGAAGTGTTTGATGAAAGCCAAGAAACGCAATTATTGGCGTCGGTTCGTCGACGGGTTAACGAGAGAAACAGCGATGAGCACTCTTTGGGGTATGGCTCGACGTATGCGTAACCGAAACAGTATCAACGAGAACGTGGAATATTCAAACCGATGGATATTCGCCTTCGCCAAGAAGATCTGTCCGGATTCTGTCCCGGTACAGAAAACATACCACGCCGCGTCTTCTCACGATACCGCGAACGAAACACCGTTTTCGATGGTGTAGTTCTCACTTGCCCTCTTATCGTGCAACAATAACGCCCCGGGGTTAGACAGCATAAAATTCAACTTGTTGAAGAATCTGCCTGATTCTGCTAAAAGGCGTTTGCTGAATTTATTTAACAAGTTCCTTGAGAGTAACATTGTACCTCATGACTGGAGGCAAGTGAAGTTCATCGCCATCGCAAAACCGGAAAAACCAGCCTCCGACCACAACTCGTACCGACCGATTGCAATGCTTTCCTGTATCCGGAAGTTGTTCGAGAAAATGATCTTGTTTCGCCTCGACAATTGGGTTGAAGCAAATGGCTTACTGTAAGATACACAATTTGGCTTCCGCAAAGGCAAAGGGACGAACGATTGCCTTGCGTTGCTCTCAACAGAAATTCAAATGGCCTATGGTAGTAAAGAGCAGATGGCATCAGTTTTTTTGGATATTAAGGGGGCTTTTGACTCAGTTTCTATCAATGTTCTTTCAGAGAAGCTGCACCAGCATGGTCTTTCGCCGATTTTAAATAACTTTTTGCTAAACCTGTTGTCTGAGAAGCACATGCATTTTTCGCATGGCGATTTAACAACATCGCGATTTAGCTACATGGGTCTTCCCTAGGGCTCATGTCTAAGTCCCCTACTCTACAATTTTTACGTGAATGACATTGACGATTGTCTTGCTAATTTATGCACGCTAAGGCAACTTGCAGACGACGGAGTGGTCTCTGCTACAGGGCCCAAAGCTGCCGATTTGCAAGGACCATTACAAGATACTTTGGACAATTTGTCTGCTTGGGCTCTTCAGCTGGGTATCGAGTTCTCCATGGAGAAAACTGAGCTGGTCGTCTTTTCTAGGAAGCGTGAGTCGGCGCAACTCCAGCTTCTACTCATGGGTATAACGATCAATCAGGTCTTCACATTTAAATATCTCGGGGTCTGGTTCGACTCTAAAGGTACCTGGGGATGTCACATTAGGTATCTGAAGCAGAAATTCCAACAAAGGATCAACAACAACAATAACTGGAACATGGTGGGGTGCCCACCCAGGAGACCTAATTAGGTTGTATCAAACAACGATACTGTCGGTAATGGAATACGGATGCTTCTGCTTTGGCTCCGCCACGAACATACATTTCATCAAACTCGAAAGAATTCAGTATCGTTGTTTGCGTATCGCCTTAGGGTGCATGCAGTCGACCCATACGATGAGTCTCGAAGTACTGTCGGGCGTTCGCCCGTTGAAAAATCGATTTTGGGAACTCTCATATCGATTGCTCTTTCGATGCGATATCTTGAATCCGTTGGTGATTGAAAACTTCGAAAGACTCGTCGAGCTTAATTCTCAAACCCGTTTTATGTCCGACTACATGGCACAGAGCATCAATCCTTCTTCGTATAATCCCAACCATGTCCGTTTTCTAGATACTTATGATTCTACTGTATTCTTTGACACATCCATGAAGGAAGAGATCCGTGGAATCCCGGACCATATACGCCCACAAGTGATCCCCAATATATTTTATAAGAAATTCCGAGAAGTCGACTGTGACAAAATGTTCTACACTGGCTTCGGTATCTTCAATAATACTATCACCGCTTCATTCAAGCTCAATGATCCCGCTTCAGTTTACGTCGCAGAATTAGCTGCTATTCAGTACACCCTTGGAATTGTCGACACTCTGCCCACAGATCACTACTTCATCATCTCGGACAGCCTCAGCTCTATCGAGGCTCCTCGTGCGATGAAGCCCAAAAAACAATTCCCGTATTTTCTGGGGAAGATACGGGAGTCCTTGTATACGATATCTGAAAAATCTTACCAGATTACCTTTGTTTGGGTCCCCTCTCATTGCTCTATCCCGGGCAATGAAAAGGCCGATTCATTAGCAAAGGTGGGCGCATTAAATAGTGACATATACGAAAGACCAATCTGCTTCAACGAATTTTTTAGTATTTGTCGTCAGAGGACACTCAACAGTTGGCAAACCTCGTGGAGCAATGGTGAACTTGGACGATGGCTACATTCCATTATTCCGAAGGTATCAACGAAGCCTTGGTTCAGGGGGATGGATGTGGGTCGGGACTTCATTTGTGTAATGTCCCGGCTTATGACTAACCACTACACGTTGCATGCACATTTGCGGCGTATTGGGCTTGCTGAGAGTAGTCTGTGCGCTTGTGACGAGGGTTATCACGACATCGACCACGTTGTCTGGGTTTGTGCCGAGTATTGTGACGCCAGGTCTCTGTTAAAGGATTCCCTTCGGGCCCGAGGTAGACCACCCAATGTCTCAGTCCGGGATATGCTAGCAAATCGCGATCTCCCCTATATGTCCCTTATTTACAATTTCATTAAAACGATAAATATCCCAATTTAGCCCCTCTCTTTTATTTCTTGTTTTTAGCAATTTCCTTTTGCTTTGTGGAACCGATCAGCTGCAGAATGCCACTATGTAACCGCCGTCGCCTTTACCACTACGCCTGCATAGAAGGAAACTGAAGTGAGAGCGACTTGAGGTCCGATGACTTTTGAAGGATTCCCCGCGGGTCCGAAGAATACCATCCGCCAACCCGGTACTCGACGACTTACTAGACTGAGGCGCAAATTTGTTTCGCTGATCTCCCGTTTGCGCGATAGTTGCAAGTTTTGCTCTTCTTTCCCTGTCACCACGTCTTCTCTCACCTGTCCTCGATACACCTGCTACTACACTGATGTGGAAATAAGCCCCCCTCTGAATATCTTGACCAAGCATAAGTCTTCGTTAAAAAATCAAATTTGTATTCTGTATTCCTAGTTTTGAGATAGCTGTAATTTTTACTCTTTATTGAAACTCTTGTCCTCCATCTTGTAAATAGAATTGTATCCCTAGTTTTAAGATATCTGTGAAATTTCTCATAAATATTTGTTCCACTTTTTGTGTACTGAACTATATTGTTAGTTTTAAGATAACTGTAAAATATTTCGTAAAATACTATTACTCCCCCTCTTGTATATCAAACTGAATCCCTTGTTTTAAAATTTATCATAAAAAAATCTTTTGGCCCTCTCTTGTATATTGAATCTTATTTCTAGTCTTAAGTTAGCTGTAAACTTTTTTTCTTGTATAAAAAAAAATATTTAAAAATTGTAACCTCCTAGTTTTAAGATATCCAAAATGTAAAAACAAAAGAATTTGGCACCGCCCAGCTAACGCATTTGTGCCTATCAAATAAACGAAATGAATAATATATATATATATATATATATATATATATATATATATATATATATATATATATATATATATATATATATATATATATATATATATATATATATATATATATATATATATATATATATATATATATATATATATATATATATATATATATATATATATATATATATATATATATATATATATATATATATAAGCTAAGCCGTAATGCCGAGACTTTATATAAAAAAACTTTTATTCGAAAAACTAATCTAGATTCTACACTGTCACCTTATAAACTAAATATAATAAACTCGTCAATCGCCTTTTATTGGTTGAACCTGCTGAATCGGCGTTCCTCCGGGTGGCGTGATTCCGTCGTTCCCACGTCGGGTGAAACTTGCGTAGCTCATCGCTTATCCTCGCGCGTGCGCTGGGCTTGGCCTGGATACCTGTTGTTGCTATGGGCTCTGGTGGATGTGTTGATGTTGGCAGGTGGCGGGAACCGTCGTAACGTCTTCCCCCTAAGTGTCAGGCGTCCTCGGTTGACTTTGTTGATCCGTCGATGAACGTGAATTTGGTTGGGAAAAATGATTTTGCCAAACTAGGTGATTTTTCCTTCTGCTGGTTAACTATTGTTTCCCTTAGATGCTCATCTGTTGGCTCCGGGTTACTTCTTGAGGTGTGTAGAGTGACTGTGTCCTCCTCCTTGGCTGGGTGAGGTTGTTTCCTGTTTTGGTTTTTGTATCTACGAATGCAGAAGATGATTAGTGGTAACGACACAAGAGAGGCCATAAATATTCCTCCAAGTGTCTGGGAGCTGGTCATGTGGATTTTAAGGTTTTTGATTTCCTCCAAATTGTTGATATTCATCTGGTGCAACTCTTCCGAGTCCGTCCTTTGCTTGGTTACTATTATCTCTTTGCCGAAGATTGGTGTAAGAATTTCGTACTGTTCGGTCTGTCTGGGGTTACTTTTAAATGTAAAGTTCTGCACTGTAATTGTGCAGTTACCTGTTTCGATTATTGTTGGTGTTGCTATGATGCGTGAGTCGCCGCATGAGTCCTCGATGTAAACTGTCTTGTCTGTGTCGACAAGTATGGTTCCGAGACTAATTTCCTTGATGATTGGTTGGTCTGGCTGATTGTACGTTGAACATCTGGCCTTCTGGTTGGTGAGTATGTTGAAGACGCATTCATCGTTCAGTGGATAGCTATTGTCACAGATAAAACACCTTTCCTTTTGCTCGTAAAACGTGTGTTGATGCTGGGCCACATAGCGAATATTCGTATCGATTCTAGTTCCGTTTGTGTTGATAGGTTCCAGCTGCATCAGTCTGTACTGCTTCTGCTCGATTATAGGAATTTTGATGATTATGATGATGTGGTTATTTTGCAAAGAGGCGATTGACTGAACGAATTTATAGATTTCATCCTCAAATTTAATATTAATTTGTTGATTTTCTAAAACTTTCCAAATATACTCTCTGTCATTTATGCTCAAAATGTTTCTGTTTAAATGATTCGATTTCGAAAAAACTATCTGTTCTTCTAGGTCTTCTAGTGTTTTAATCAATATATCTAGGTTCAAAATGAGGTTAATCTGTTCGAGATCTTTTGTAAGTTTTAAATTGTCTTGGTCGATTTGTATTTTGATTGATCTCAATGTTTTCGAAACTTTGTTGACCGTGGATTGAAGTAAATTATTGATTTTGATCTGTTTTGACTGGTTTTCTATAATTTTATTGCTGGTATGTTCCAGTATTTCAAAATTTTGATTAATTAACTCTAGATCTTCCTGATCTGGGTTACCTGCTACAAATTTAATAACTTTCCCTAAAGCGTTTACGAGTCCTCTTTTAAGTCTTCTAGGATAGAAGCCGGTCAGCTTTTCGTGCGCTTTTCTAATTTTAAACTGAAGGGTTTGTTCTAAATGGTCTGTGATATTAAGTTTCGTTGCTAGGGTCTCTATGTAGTTGATGTTTTGCCTGATATCGTCGAGATCGATTTTATGGATAAGTCTCTCGTAACCTACTCTTATCCTAACTGTATCTAGTTTGATTGTAAGTAGCCCATTTTTTGTTGATACGTCATGATAAGTCGTTGCAGTAATCAGTCGTACAAGTCTGAAAAGAGGCCAAGAAAATTACTTCTTAATTCTTTTTTTGTGAATTTTTACTCCAAACGAATCTTTGAAAGTTAGCTCGTTATTTTCTTGTACTCTAGAGATTTTGTAAGGTTCTTTGTCTTTTGTAATTCGTTGAGTGACTTTAACGTATACGTCTTTGCCCTGGTCTAGCTGTTTTGGTAATGATTTCCTATTGTTCTCCTCTTCTACTTGTTTTTTTCTTTTCTCCATCATTACTAAAATAGCCGATTGGATCTTTTGATATTTTTGATATATGTCGTCAGCGTTCGTTTTGTTCTGGTAATTGAAGATTACCTGACGGGGTTTAAAACCTGTAGCAGAATGTATCGTGTTATTGTACAAGTCGACCAAAATGTTTATTCTGTCATTGAGTTCCAAGTCAGTGTGTTTGTGATTCATGGTCCTGAATAATTCGATTAGCGTCGAGTGGAAACGTTCCACTATTCCGTTAGAGTTACTAGAACTCGCGTGGTGTAATTCAATGTTTAGGTCCTGGAGAAAACCGATAAAATCTATTGAAGTGAAACCAGGCTCTTGATCGCAAACTATTACTTCCGGTCTGCCAAAAACTCGAATGTGCTCCGTGATTGCTCTTTTAAGATCAATGATTGTTCTTGTTTCAAGAGGTATCACGTTTGCAAATTTTGAAAACGCGTCGACTACCGTTAGCATTTTTCTGCCTTTGATGAAAAAAATGTCGATATGAATCTTTTGGAAGGGATGATTTGTGTCATTTGTTTTTTGTATTAATTTTGGAGGTTTCCTGTCGTATTTGCATTTCTTGCAGATAAGACAGTTGTTAATGAAAATTTTTAACTTTTTGTCAATTTCCGGGAAAAAATAATCCGAAAGGATTTGTTGTTTATTTTCTTTCGTTCCTCTGTGTGCGTACTCGTGCACCTTCCGCACGATTTCGTCTTGTTCCTCTGGTAACCTGACGTCCTGTAAGAGTTCCTGTGAAATAAAGATCTTGAAGATTTTAGCATGAGAAAAGTGTTTTCTGTACGTTTCTTGGATTAGTTGGGTTAGTGATATGGGGCAATAGATGCAATTAACGCCTTTTGGGTTGAGCTTTCCTTTAAGAATTTTGACAAGAGATTCTTCATTATAGTCCGGTTTACAGATGGTGAATCTGTGATATTTAGGGAAGACTTCTTCGTGAGCTTCGATGTCGCTTCGTGAGATTTTGAAAATTAGTTGGGTTTTGAACATGTTAATCGGTTTTTCAGTTGTCCAGATATAATGGTTGTCGCTAGTGTCTGCTGAGTGCACTGTCTCTCCATCGCTCTCGTTTACATCTTCGTTCACGTTGTCCTCCACGTTGTTTTGACTATTAGCATTTATATCGGTCGGTTTAAGTCTGGAGAGGGCATCTGCAACGACGTTCTCTCTGCCTGGTTTATAAATGATTTCGAAATCGAATTCACTTAAGTCTAATTTCCACCGTATAATTTTGGGGTTCGCGCAGGTCATGGAATAAATGAGAGGCTGGTGATCTGTGATTAATTTAAAACGTCTCCCGTAGAGATAGGGGCGGAAATGTTTCACTGCCCATATGATGGCTAAGAGTTCTTTTTCCGTGGTACAGTAATTTTCTTCGGCTTTACTAAGTGTCCTAGATGCGTAGGCGATAGGGCGGTCTTTGCCAATTTGTCCCTGTGATAGGACTGCTCCAATCGCGAAGTCGCTCGCATCTGTTGTAAGGATGAATTCTTTTTCGAAGTCAGGGTAGGCCAAAATGGGGTCCATGGTTAAAAGGGATTTGCATTTTTCGAAGCATTGAATTATTTCTGGGGTGAATGTGAAGTCAGTATCACTTCGCAGTAGTTGTGTAAGAGGTTTTACCATTTTAGCAAAGTCTTTAATAAAGCGGCGGTAGTAGCCGATAGTTCCCAGAAATTGTTTGAGCTCTTTTTCATTCTTCGGGATAGGCCAATTTTTAATCACTTCGATTTTGTCGCTATTTGGTTTGACTCCATTTTCAGTAACGGTGTGTCCTAAGAATTGAACTTCCCGTCTAAAAAAATAACATTTATCCAACTGTATTTTTAGGCACGCTTCTTTCAGCTTTTGAAGTACTCTCTTAATATCTTTAACGTGTTCTTCGAATGAGCTAGAAAAGATTATTATGTCGTCCATGTATACCAGACAACATATTCCAATGAATTCCCGAAGAACGGCGTCCATAACCCTTTGAAATGTCGCAGGGGCGTTCTTAAGGCCAAACGGCATTCTAGTGAATTCGTACTTTCCAGAACTCGCAGAGAAAGCCGTTTTCTCAAAATCATTTTTTTCTAGTTGGATTTGGTGAAATCCGGAGACCAAGTCGATGGTAGAGAAATAGGTTGCTCTACCGAGTTTGTCTAATATTTCCGTGATATCCGGTATTGGATATCTGTCGGAAATGGTTTTCTCATTAAGTTTGCGATAGTCGATGACTAATCGAAACTTTTTTTCTCCAGATGCGTCGACCTTTTTGGGTACTACCCATACGGGTGACGTATAAGGCGATATGGATTCTCTAATGATCCCGTCCTTAAGCATCTTTTGTATTTGTTTTTGCACCTCGCTTTCGAATATTTGCGGGTAGCGATATGATTTTGTGTGAATGGGGATATTATCTACCGTTCTGATTTTATGTTTAATCCGATGAGTGAATGACAATTTCTCTTCTTCGAAATATAAGGTTTCGGAATTATCGGAGATTATTTTTTCTAAAGCTTCCTTTTCCAATTTGTTTAAAGAATCGTCTTGTATTTTAAATTTGTTTTTCGCGCAAAATTTTGGTCCTTGAGTTTCTAGGAATTCATCATTTTCAAAACTGGTTTCATTGACGTTGATTTCCAGATTAGATTTACTGTGATTTTCCACAGCTACGAAAGCGGAGTTATTTTTACTGTTATAGATACCAGGCAGGATAGAAAAGTCTCCCATGTTTCTCTCTTCCCCTATAATAAAATCTCCTTCGTTCACTGTTTTAATCTTGATGAACTGTACTTTCTGTTCATTGAGATTAATTTTCTGTGTTTCAGGAAATCGTTTCTTCAATTCAATAGTTTTCCTGCCAATTTTTAATTTATTTTTTCCGGTGTCTAGTTGAGCGTTCAGATCGCGCAGCGATTCATACCCAATCAGTCCGTCAAAGAACTGGTGGAATTTAAAAACATAAAATTTTAATTTTTTCTTTATTGAAAACGGATCAAACGATACGGACTGTTTGATCTCGAAGGTGCCGTTGATGTTGGTTACCTTGAGGCCTTTTTCTTTTTTCGCGTTTTCTAAATTAACATGTTCGGGTGATATGTAATTTTTGTTAGCGCCTGTGTCTATCAAAAATTTCATTTCGCCCTTTGTAGTCGAAATGGTTATGTAAGGAATAAAGTTGTTTATCTCTTTACCTTTTCGGATCCGGCTATTTGAAAATTTATCTCATCCCCTACGAAATACTCGTCTTCGTCGGACTCAAATTTACATTCAGCGGTTGGGTTTTCTTCTGGTTCTTCGTCTGATTCTTCCGAATATTTGTTCCTTTTCCCTTCATTATTGTTAATTTGCATTTTCGAAATGTGAGTTTTCATAGAAACGTCTTCGTCATTGGTCTTTTTGAACTTGCCAGAACTGGTTTTTTGTTGTCCTGAGTTGAAATTTTGGTTTTTGGTGTTATCATTTTTGTTTTGAAATTTTGGGTTTGGTCCGAAAGAGCTAGAAGAAGATTGCCGATTTTCCATTTTTTGCCGAAAAGAGGCGTTTGAATGGGCAATTGTTATGTCGTGAGCTTCCTCCAAGGACTTTGGTCGGTAACTCCTGACGTACATAGCTAAATTTTCACCGTTCAGCCCATCGATGTACCTGGTGAGGGTCATCAAGCTTATAAGTTTGTTTACAGCTTCGGTGGATTTTTTATAGTCCTCCATCTGCGCGGCAGTTGTTTTAATAGCCGTGTCAATTGCTTTGACTTTTTGGAAATATTCCTGGAGAGTTTTCTTACCCTGTCGTATATAGAACAAAGATTGGATATGGGACGTTATATCCCGTTTATCCCCGAAAGCATTAAGTAAGATCTCTTTTATTTCGATCCACTCCGATGGATTCCCAGAAGCTATAAGCACTTCCCTTGCTTCGCCAACTATTTTTGATTTTATGACTCTAATGATATGTTTGTATTCGGGTTCGAGTTCGTATTCCTCGAACTGGTCAATTGCCTCTTGTGTGTCCTCTATCCAGGCTAGGGCTTCCTTCCGGTTCCCGTTAAATTGTGGGATGATCTTGATTTGATCGGGAATTTGGAATTTTGTGAATGGGTTATTTGCTCTTTCTCGCAACTCGTTAATTGTTGCGATTAAGCTTGATTGCGTGCTAGTCAGCTGAGCAACCTGTTGTATCAGCTGCTCGGGTGTGATTTCCATTACTTGGAATTGCGCGGATGGCTCGGCCATGGCGTGTTTTGTTTCCTTTGCTTTGCACGCGGGTAGTGGAAATAAAATTATTTGTTTGCACTTTCTGGTGCCGTAGGCGATGCGCGCGTTTAGTTTGATTAATTCGCACTTGTTCGTGGGTTACTTTTTTGTTTCCCCCGCGCACTGATATGCTATGTTCGTTTAATTTGTGCACTTTGGATTAATTACGGGAGAATAATTTTTGAGTTTGATATCCCCTCTCACTCTGAATAATCTCACTGATAAATCACTTTAGCACTAAAAAAATGTGGGTGTGTTTACTTACAGTAGGACAAGCAGCATCCTTCTGGAGTTTCTAAGGTGGTGTAGCAATCCTTCTGGGAGGGGTGGTCCTGTCTGTGGGTCCTTCTTCGCTCTGGATGCACGCAACTCGGATGATATCTTGTCACCGATGGTTTCCCGGTACACCAGTTGTTCGCCCTGAACTTTGCTCGGTTGGGTTTTGTTGTTTCTGAAGCACTTTCCGATACACTACTTCCACAGACTACCTTGACTGCGCCAGCTAAGCCGTAATGCCGAGACTTTATATAAAAAAACTTTTATTCGAAAAACTAATCTAGATTCTACACTGTCACCTTATAAACTAAATATAATAAACTCGTCAATCGCCTTTTATTGGTTGAACCTGCTGAATCGGCGTTCCTCCGGGTGGCGTGATTCCGTCGTTCCCACGTCGGGTGAAACTTGCGTAGCTCATCGCTTATCCTCGCGCGTGCGCTGGGCTTGGCCTGGATACCTGTTGTTGCTATGGGCTCTGGTGGATGTGTTGATGTTGGCAGGTGGCGGGAACCGTCGTAACGTATATATATATATATATATATATATATATATATATATATATATATATATATATATATATATATATATATATATATATATATATATATATATATATATATATATATATATATATATATATATATATATATATATATATATATATATATATATATATATATATATATATATATATATATATATATATATATATATATATATATGACCTAGTTTTCTGTTTGATTTATATTTTACACGACATTGAATTTCGCAAATCATGAAATGTTACTTGTCATATAGCGTTTGTTCTGAATGATGATAAGTGTAATTTTATGTCATTGCGCATTTAAAGCATATGTTTCATGTAACATTAAACGGAACACGGTTATGTTCCGTCATTTCGGTTTGTTACATTGTGTCATAGTTGCAAATACGTCAACGATAAAATTCATATTTTTTGGTGTGTGCGAGAAATGCATTTGTTTTTCAGACAACAGGTTTAGCAAAAAGATATTTAAAATTGGTGAAAGACCATGCTGGTGCAACATCTCATAAAGAATGTTGATAGAAACTGAATCGAAAGCCCCCGTAATATCCAAGAATACTGATGCCATCTGCTCTTTGTTAGCAAAGCCCCTTTGAATTTCTGTTGAGAGCAACACAAGGCAATCGTTCGTCCCTTTGCCTTTGCGGAAGCCAAATTGTGTATCTGACAGTAAGCCAGTTGCTTCAACCCAATTGTCGAGGCGAAACAAGATCATTTTCTCGAATAACTTCCGGATACAGGATAGCATTACAATCGGTCGATACGAGTTGTGGTTGGAGGCTGGCTTCCTGGTTTTTGGATGGCGATGACACTCACTTGTCTCCTCATGTGGGACAATGTTTACCTCAAGAAACTTATTAAATAAATTCAACAAGCGTCTCTTGGAAGAGTCTGGTAGATTCTTCTACAAGTTGAATTTGATTCTATCTGGGCCTGGAGCTTTATTTTTACATGATAAGAAAGCAAGTGAGAACTCCACCATCGAAAAAGGTGCTTCGTTCGCGGTATTGTAAGGCGACGTGGCGCGGTAGATTTTCTGTGCCGGGGCGGAATCCGGACAAACCTTCTTGGCGAAATCGAATATCCAATGGTTTGAATATTCCACGCTCTCGTTAGTACTGTCCCGGTTTCGCATACGTCGGTCCGTGCCCCAAAAAGTGCTCATTGATGTTTCTCTTGTTAACCCGTCGACAAACCGGCGCCAGTAACTGCGTTTCTTGACTTTCATTAAATTTTTCATTCGCTTTTCTAATGTCGCGTACAGTCGATACCTAGCGACTAACCCGCCGTTCCGGAAGGCTCTATACGCGGCAGCCTACTCCGCGTACACGTCTGAGCACTCTTTGTCCCACCACGGGTTGGGAGAACGTTTTTGGGTGTTCCCGTCGGGTACTCGTTTCGTCTGAGTTTGAATCGCGTTATCGAGAATTAAGTTGGACAAAAACTTATACTCTTCCTCCGAGGGAAGTACCTGTGTTGAATCGCTAGTTTTGGATGTCTCAGCAGCGTAGCTCTTCCAATCAATGTTTCGTGTGAGGTCATATGGAGCATTGACTGGTTCCGAAGGTCTTGAAAGAGTGGTGATTGCAGTTACAATCGGCAGGTGATCACTACCGTGGGGATCAGATATTACCTTCCACTTGCAATCTAACCGTAGTGATGTCGAGCATAGAGATATGTCCAGTGCACTTGCGTGCGCTGGTGGTCTAGGAATCCGTGTCATTTCCCCTGTGTTCAGAATTGTCATATTGAACTTGTCACAAAGGTCTTGAATTGTCGAGGATCGATTATCGTCGTACAGACATCCCCAGGTACCGCGAGAGTTCAAGTCTCCAAGAAGCAGGCGGGGCGAGAGAAGGTGTTCAATCACGTTGGAGAGTCTTCGATATCCCATCATGGCCCTAGGAGGAATGTAAATAGAAGCAATGCAAAGATCTTTGCTTTTGATTGTTGTTTGACAACCAAATGTTGTTGTTTGAATTGACCAAATGAAGCCAAAGATATGAATAAAAGTTCATGATTGGTGAATTTTTTCTATGAAAAATTTTCCATGCGCGATTATTACACGCCATACAAATTTTGCCATCAATGCACACCTATGACACGTGTGAGTGCGACTTTTGTTTACATTTATAGTAAAAACTCGCAACATAGTCAACCAATCTTCGTAATATTTGAGATATTAATACAGAATAGATAGAAGCATCAATTGTATTCTTTGAATTGTTTATACCATTTATAAGTTTCAAGCTATTCAATCTCAAACTTTAAAAATCGTTTTTCTCGGAATATGCTAAATGGCGCTTGTCATAAGATAGCACAACAGCGACGAATTATTGCAATCAAGCAAGTGTTTTAATGAAACAATTTTGGGGATAATACTTCTGCAGTTCCACTGTAAAACAGTGATCAGATCCGTTTAATAAATTAGCCATCGAAGGATACGATCGCTGCAAGGAGGGGCCATTGTTCAGTCAACTGTTTTAAAAATGTTCTTACTGTTGGTAGAATAGCAACCAGCAAGCTTTTCAGAGGATCGGTAATGTTGAAAGCTGTGAATATCCAGTCCACAATATCAGAGAATTTAAAGAATCCCGTTTTAGGTTGAGTTTCTGACTGTAAAACGGAAGCACTTGCGATTTTTGGTGCCCCGGGGAGTGCTGGGAACTCCTGGTTGTATCTCAATTTCCCAAAACTAGGAGGTATTATCTTCGGATTTGTGGCAACACTTCCAGTTGATGAATTATTTTTATTTTGTTCCCTTGTTTGGGACAACCTAAGACCCTTACGGGGAAGCTCAGGTGAGTTTTGATTAGGTCTTTTCCTAGAGTTTCCAAGCAGAGCCAAAGAATGGCGTTAGAGGCGTTATCGTCAGTTGGCAAGAGATCGAATGGGTTTTCGGAGATAAGTGGAACAGCTCTTTTAAACATTTCTGCGTAAGAGCGTCTGGCGCGATCTTTGGCGGATCGCTTCAGTTTATCCGCGCGAAGTTTGTACGTTGGGCATGTCAAAAGTTCATGCGGATTCTCCAAACAGTAATCATACTCCTCAGCGGGCCTACTGCAAGTATCATCCGCTTGGCATTTCCCACATTTACCGCACCGTTGCTTGCTGCTACAGTAGGTGAGTGACCTAGCTGCTTGCAATTGGAACAATTCATGACCCGCGGTACAAACAGACGCACAGGTAGACGAGCTCCTCCCACTTCAACGTAGCTCGGAAGTGCAGATCCGGCGAAGGTTATGCGAAACGAGTCTGATGGATAGTAATTCCCATCTTCGATGGACTTTGAGTGCAATTGCTTGCACTCCAAAATCTTGAACTGATTGAAGGTTAGGGTCCTTAAAGCGGCCAACCCCATCATTCATCAGATCATCGACAGTTAGACCCGCATCACTTACCACACCGTCGATCTCCACATCCCGAGAAGGAATGTAGACGCGATACTCCAGCGTAAAGAGGCTATTGCTAACGATACCATTGGTCTGTTTCAAGTCAGTAACGGCTACGCGCAGTTTATCTGATTGAACCTTTTGAATCTCGGTTACGGCCGAGTCTCGTTTTGTCAGCTCCCGTGTAACAGTTATGCTATTTAACGGTTTATTTAAGTATACCACCCAATGACTAGCGGATCCATCCTGGGAAACCTTGACTCGGGGAGGGGGGGGGGGAGGGGGGGGGGCTGTGCGACATTGAGGGAAAGTGGGGGAAGTGGATCGACTATAACATCATCTGTCTACGAATCAGATACACATTCCTCTTCCCCATAAGATTCGTCTTCGAAGGGTGATTCTTCTGTTTGTTTCATTTTGTTGTGGGAACAACACGCTCGACCGCACTATTTAACTTGTTTAAAAAGAAAAATAAAAAACGCTTTTAATCCACCTAACAGTGTGATGAGACATTTCTTATAACTCTTATCACTCTCTTCGGATATTATATCGTTTGAGAAAATTTAGAACTTGATGCTTCGCGATGTTTTTGATAACACATACTACATGGGATAGTGACAGGACTCAGAGAATCGCTCATATCAGCATAGGACAACATCAGTGCTAGAAATCTCAAACCAAATCAATGGGAAAGCGAAAAAATGACCCATAAAGCTGAATTTTCCTAAAGGGGTTGTATATTGTACTGAGCCAAAAAAATCGAATACTAGAAGTGATACCATTCAAAGAAAATCAACAGTGAATATTTCCAGACTTGGTTTTTTTTCCTATTTAAGAACTATTGTGTTTTTTACATCCTAGATTGGATGATTCAGTGATCGAAACCCAAAACTCCATAAAGTATTTGAAATTATTAAATTAAAATTTGTTTTTGCCATTGAAATTGACAAAATGATAGTACAGCCCCTTTGGCGATTGTTTACTTTTTCGGTCCCACCTATCAGCATTGAAGTATCGCCCTTACGTTTTTTACAATAACTACCGTTCTACACCACCGATTTCGTCCGTGTTTTTTCAATAGCGATCATTGTTACTATTTACAGCTGGTATCAGCTTGATAATCCTAAAAAATAAGAAAATAATAGTTTCGCCTCTAAACTGTTAGCAAAGCAAATCGCCCTGTTTGCTTGCATGGAGCGTAGAGGGCGAAACTTTAAATAAACAAACAAAAATACAGTTTCGCCCGTTGTATTTTTTGCTGTAGTTTAAGAAAGCAATATCGTAGAATCAAAATTTTTAGGTTAATTTATTGCGTATCAAAGCCCTCATTCGCATGTATGAAAAAAGCCCTATGTTTACATTTGTAAGTATCGCCCTTTTCACAAAAAAGCGTTGAAATGAAATCGCAGCTCCTTATATCACGCTATCTCTGAAGTGCATGCGTGCATAGTTTCAAATTTTACTTCGACATCGACTTTATCTAAAGGTGACTTCCCAGTAGTATCCTTGATTTGAATTATTATCGCTAATTCTAATGCCAAAGAACAAATAAAAACCTCACGAAAACGAACCGTTTGGGAAAATCATCATCATTACTGGAATTTTCATTTTCACGAAACTTTTCGATAACCTTCCGTCACTTGCGTTAATGCACTGGGTGCACAATGCTCTGAAAATCTATCGAAATCGTCTTATGGCACCAGCGGGTCTGTAAAGAATACTAAAAATTTATTTCTATTCCATAATTTTCAGTTCAGCAATTCGAGAGATCGTGCTCACGGCAGGCCATGAAAAATAGACTACGTTGTGAAGCGATGGTCACTATTTATTAAAAAATCACGGTTAAATAAAAAATAAAACTAATAACAAATTTCAAATAGTTTATAATTTTCACAAACTTATTAGGAATAATTGTTTAATAAGCTTTCGTAATATTGTGTAGGAAAAAAGATGAAAATTTGAAAATAAATCTGAGGATTATGATTGATTACAGAATTCTGGAATTTTCTATTGGAATGTTTTCAGGCAGGAATTTGATATTGATGCTATTAGACAACTGTGAAATCAAGACCAATAGATCAGTTACATATCAGGACCCCATTACGACAATTTATCAAAAGTCCTCATGATGTTT
This sequence comes from Topomyia yanbarensis, assembly GCF_030247195.1. Classification (NCBI taxonomy): domain Eukaryota; kingdom Metazoa; phylum Arthropoda; class Insecta; order Diptera; family Culicidae; genus Topomyia; species Topomyia yanbarensis. Next base: position 228,615,640 of record NC_080672.1, read on the forward strand.
ACAACAACAGGTTATCAATCTACGGATCAGATAATGTTATTGTAATAAAAAAAAATTAATTAAATCAGTCTGCATCAATAAATTTTCAACTTCAATCCAATATTTTTTTGGTGTGGATTGGAAGGGGTGTTGTATGGTGTTAAACCCCAAAACCTTCTCTTGGCTACGCCGTTGCTTGGAGTTATTTATTTCGCTTTTCATTTTCCGAAAGGTTTCAGATCGATCCGATGATCATAAGTTAGAAAAATTGCAGTCAGAAGGTTCGCACAAATGAACATTTTTGCACTGATAAGTTATCATGTTCCTTCCAGACAACTTGGAAGTGTTCGGTGATTATTTCTAGCGGTTGTAGATAGAAAAATGAAATACAAAATTCGTTTTATCGAAATAATGTTTGGCTTATTTCAATGGATTATTACTACATTGAACAATAAATAGGCGACAAAGAGTAATCCACAAACAACAAGCCATAACTTTTAAAGTATTCAAAATAGATATTTGAAGTCTTTAGTAAAGTTATTCACAAACGTAAGAGCTACAAATTTGCTGAAGGCATCATTTCGATATAATCACTTCCAAGAAAATTTGTAAAAATATCTCACTCATAGGGGGATTAATCAGCAAAAGCACAATACCAAAAGAAAGGGCATATTACCTCCATTAAATTCTCCGAAGATACTATTGACCTAAAATAAGCCGTTTTGGCGTTAATAATAGATTACATGTTTTTGTTCATATTTCTGGCAATGGGAAATGATAAAAATCTTTCGTCCGCATTTAATGTTAAATATCTCTTTTGATAATAGTCCGATTTCAACAATCTATAGCTTGTTCGAGAGGTATTCGTTAAAGCTGTCTAAAAACATTGTTAATCTATATCGTCAATTTCGGCAGATAATTTTAAAAAAAACTGCAGTAAACGCCATTTTTACGCATTCAAACATTCATATCTTAAAAACTAAACATCAGAATCAAAAACAAATTAACAGCGTTCATACTGTTTTTTAGTTCTTTCATTTAAAATTGGTTTGGATAAGATCGGTTAAGCCATTGCTGAGAAACACGAATGAGAATTTGTCCGTTACATACACACAGACACACACACACAGACATTGTCCCAAATCTTCGAGCTGAGTCGATTGGTATATAAGACTCGGCCCTCCGGGCCTCGGAAAAAATCTTCAAGGTTTGAGCGAATTCTATACATTTCTTTTATAAGAAATGTAAAAATAAAAAAAAAATATCGATAAGAAAAGTAAAAAAACGAAACACTTCACCAGTTGGTTCCTGACGAGCTGGTAGGTTGATCCTCCGTTTCTTTTATCCGTCACCCGCGTGGCCTTCACACAGTAGAGAGCTGGTATAGCTCGCTTAATCAAATCCGCCTTTCAGATAAGAAAACTGTTACGAACCGGGTACACTGCCCCGGTCAGAGAGAAGCGCCGCAGGGGTACGCTAAACGACCGAGTATGACAGCTGTCAAAAGTATTCACCGTGAGGAGAACAATCTTGAACGTTAAGAAGGAATCAGCCATTCTTCCAATCGCTATTGCCAGAGCAATTACGTTGCAAACCTTTAACTGCATTTTCAACTATTAAATCGCCGGCGTGCGACCAATTATTATTGCTGATTATTACTGCTAGGAAATTTGTAAGTACCGCACAGCGAATTTATGAACTAGAATTGAATTTACTCACTTTATTAATAGGCCTAAAAGAGCGTACTGTGAAGGTTTATTGTTGTCGGCGATTAGAAGAAGTTTCGCACTGATTTTGTAAGTAGGATGTGAGTCACTTACTTTAACCGGTTAATCATACTAATAAAATTCCAGCTTGAAGCTGTGTCCAAATGCTAACAGGACTCTGCGTTTTAACTTCGACTCCGGAACAATTTCTTCATGAAAATGATCCCATAACCTCACTTTCTACTGGTGTGCTGAATCACGGTAGCGCGATGGCGAATGAATCAACAGCGACATGTGGTCAATGTTAATTGTGTAGCATGTGACCGTCCCGATGTTTGTTGTGACCTCGTGCAGTATGAAGATTGCCTAAATTGGTGGCACCAGCGATGCGCTGGAGTCACCGGGTCGATCAAAGACCATCCCTGGTCATGCCGTAATTGTATCCCAGCTAGCAGTGCTGCGTCCAAAAGCACCACCGATAGTGCAAAAGCAAGAGCACTTACCTTGCAACTAGCTCAGTTGAATGAGATGCGTGATACGGAGAGGAAGAATCTGGAACTCAAATCGTAATCCGACCTCGCCTACATCCAGCAGAAATACAGTATTTTGGAAGAGAAGCTGGAGCTGGATGCGGAAGACCATCTTCCCAGCGCACAGTGATTCCTCTTCATTCAAAAGTCGGAAAAAATTTAAAAAGTGTATTAAATATTTTCAAACAATGGTTTCTTGAGTAATTTTGGGTCGCTGATTACGAATATGATGTCTACATAGCCCTAATACCTGAAGATATCATGATAGGGAGGTAAATGGGGGGTGGCTGTATGACGGTCAAGACGGCTGTCATGTGCTGAAGAGCGGAACGCGAAACGTTAAAAACAATTTCAAATAATTTAAAGAAAATTTCACGTGGTTACTTGGGTCCAGGAAGGATTGCACAAAATCTCTAAACATTTGGTCCAGTACATTTTGAGTTATGATGGACACTGAATTTTTTCAAAGTGCCTCTGGAGATTCACTATTACTCGCTCAATTTCTAGCACTTTGCTATGCAAACTAAAGAAATTATTCTTCAAATGTTGCCATATACAGTGGAAATTGATTGACTATCACCATTCTCTGTATCGCAAAGAAATCTAAAAATTATTCCTTTTTTAACCAATTTACTTGAAAATTTAAAATTGTGAAATTTGCTTGAAATAAGGTGTTTGGATAAATCAATGTATCGACTATAGTAGTTTTGAATCGAAAGGACACTGAACCGTCAATAAAATGCACAGAACTTTTTTTTATAATTTTAAATTTATGTTCATGCACATATTTGGAGCATGAATATTTATGTAAAATTAAGTCCCACCACACACACCACTTGTCGTGCTTTCTTCAACGAATTTTTTTTTATAAATTTACACGTTGATTGAAAATTACAGCTTCATTAAACGGGATACCAATGCACTTTAATGTATTTTTAAACCAATATTGCTGTAAAATAAATGACATGCAATATCACACGAACGAAACTGTAAAATCGTATGCTTTTTGATGCTCCCATTGAGTACGTCGCATTCAACTTAATTTTCAATCAAATTTTTGATTCAAGCTGTGTATGTTTACATTCGTATTGATTTACATGTCGTTTGAATTTCATTATTTTCTGGTGTGTGGTGAAACACATAACTTTATTTAAATAAAATAGACTCGCATGAATATTCATTTTCTCTTTCGGTAGTACTCCCATTTCAATATGTTTGATTCATTAACTTTTTACGGTTCCAAAATGAAAAAAATTCTTCTGGTTTTTGAAATTATACAAATTAGATTTGGAATGATGCCAAATTGTAGATCTTTTATTTTATTCGATTTTCAATAAAAAAGTTGAGAGAAAAAAACAATTTTGAACTAAAGTCACACAGATAAAAAAAACGCTTTTAATCCACCTAACAGTGTGAGACATTTCTTATAACTCTTAGCACTCTCTTCGAATATTATTTCGATTGAGCACATTTAGAACTTGATGTTTCGCGATGCTTTTGATAACACATACTCAGAGAAACGCTCAAATCAGCATAGGACAACATCAGTGCTAGAAATCTCAAAGGCTGAACCAAATCATTGGAAAAGCGGAAAAATGGCTCATAAAATGGACGGACAAACGAATTATTACTAATTACATTGTGTAAGAAAAACTGAATTTTCCTAAAGTGCTGGGCCAAAAAAATCGAATTTTTTTAATCTATTTGAATTTCATACTCTCAATTGCGCTTACTCAAGTTTCCAACACGACTGTGAACTAAGAACTGAAATTGCAGCTCTTGATATCAGGCTACCTCTGAAGTGCATGCGTGAATAGTTCAAACTTTACTTCGATATCGACTTTTTTTAAAAGTGACTTCCCAGTAATATCTTTGGTTTGAATTAATGTTACTAATCCTAATGTCAAAGAACATATTATAAAAAAAACTCTCATATCTCGTCACGGAAAATCATTATCATTACTAAAACATTTTTTTCACGAAACTCTTCGACAAACTTCTGTCACCCGCGCTAGTGCACTGTTCACGCTGCTCTGAAAATCTAGTGAAATCGTCTTAGGGGTCTGATTCAGAGCCATTTGCGCGATTTAAATCTGGGTGAGTAAAATCTGTAAAGAATATTAAAAACTAACGCCTATTCTATAATATTCAGTTCAGCAATTGGAGAGATCGTGCTCACCGCAAGCCATGAAAAATAAACTGCGTTGTGGAGCGACGGTCATTACTCAGTTTATTAAAAAATAATACTCAATTCGCAACATATAATCCCTTAAGCATACCAAATAATTTAGGATATCCTTTTAACATAAACTATCGCACGAATGAGAGTAATCGTCGACAGGTTTTTAGTGGTGATCTTATTTCACTATTAAGAAGATTTGAAGCCTGTTTCTAATGACCTTGCTACTTCTAGTTTTCCGATCTGTATATTTCACATCCTTGCTCTCACTTGAGTACAATGGCTCTAAATTTTCATAACTTTCCCTACTCAGTTATCTCTAGCTAACTGAATATCGTTAAAAAGTAAAAAAGAAAATTTGACTACATAATAGTCGAAATAAAGAAGGGAAAAAGAATGGGAGTAAGTTCGCCAAATTTTGGAAGAAGTCGATAAAATAACTCCTTGAAAACTACTAAAATATTAGTGTGGTTCGTTGCAATTGAAAAAATATCCTCAAAAAAAATGTACCAATTAATGTGGGGCAAAGTGAATAATAAATACAGTAAATACCCGGTTTTATCAGCCCCATGGTGTATTTTACGAAACGGGGACTAAATCGGGACATATTTCTTTCTCTCTTTAGAATAAACCGAAGCTGTTCGAATATTCTTCTTTAGTTCCTGAAGCCTCATAACTATTTCTGATTATTTAATATAAATTTCGCTTAGAGGGAAAATTTAAAGTAGATTGATCTTTTTATTTTTGCATCTTTGCATCTTTAAGATAAGAAAAATATGCTCAAGAAAGGATTTACTCGGATTCAGCCTTGTTTGTCTGCTAGAGCCCATAGAACATAGTTTGATATGAAGCTGACAATATCGGGTCAAAAAGCTGACAAAATCGGGGGCTGATCGAATCGGGGGCTGACAAAATCGGGGGCAGACTGAATCGGGGGCTGATCAAATCGGGGGCTGATTAAATCGGGTCTTCACCGAATTGTAATATATAAGCAGTATTCGAAGAAATTTCTTGTGGACGAGTGTAGAACGACTTTGTTTCTACTTACTTGGAGTCAGCGGCCAGAAATTCGGTTTGGTGAAAACTTACTGTCAAAATGGCATTCCGAAGCCGTCATCTTTGAAGTTTTAAAAATGTGCAGAATAAATTTTTCAAAAACAATAGTAGCAGACTTCGTGTCGCTAGCGAATTTGTTGAGGCTGTCGTTTGAAATAACCTTGTTGAAGGCATGAATACTTCGTGTGGGGAGTATATCGAGCTATAAAATGATATCTTTCAAAAATAACTTATTATTGTGAGCTTCACAAACTCAAGCTTTGGATAAAATTTAAATTTTATTGTTTATAAAAAGTAGAAGAGGTTTATCATAAACTGTAAAATCATAAAGCTTTTTAAATGAAACAAAAATAAAGCTTCAAATTTAATGAGACAAAACCTCGAACAAAACTTACCATTAACTGGTGCATTCATGATGTATGCACAGAATTGAGGAGAATAACAAGTGGTTAGTATATCAAGTGATAATCTTCATAAAGAAAATATGTTTTTTGAACCATAAACATAACGTAGCACTTGTGAGTTAATGCGAACTGATTAGTTTAGATGGCCAATTTTAAGTGATTCAACCAGATACAAGTAGGTAAGATCAATCATAGATGCAAAATGTCGATGACTACTTGATCAAAATTTGTCATCTGTGTCAATAAACAACAACCATATATCAAAAACTGCTATTTAGAACACAAACCAAATTAAAAACGTTAAAATCAAATATTACGAGCAAAATGCCACTAATGCACCGAACCCCTCCCTCCTCCTTTCTCACTCTTCATATGTGAACTCCCACTCGCCATATTTTATCAAAGTAATATATTAACCACCAGAACGCAGACTGTCAATAGCGCATGTTGGATGAAATCTTCTAAAAAATGTTCTTTGTTGGCCCTCCGAACTAAAAACCTCATATGATACACATGCTATTACAACCTATACATATTAAGGAGGGGATAAGGTTAATTTGGTACAAAGACACGTTTTCTTTAAATTTGGAGATACAGAGTGTGTTAGTAGATTAGTTTGTATAGTGTACATCGCATTTTTTCGAGGTATCTCCTGAAGATTCAGTGTCACTCACCCAATTTTCAATATATTGCTATGAAAATTAAGGAAAACATTGTTCAAATGTTGCATTGTTGTAAGGAAATTCATACTCTACATCACCAAAAAATGTTTTTTGAGTTAGATAGTTTTTTCACCGAGAATACCTTACCTTACCCTTAGTTGATAGAAGAAAGGTTTCATCGGACGAATTTCGCGCCAACTCGAACAAATGTTGGCAGCACCCTCTCAGATGTTAATGAAACTTTCTGTACATGAAAACTTTGTCACAAAAAGCCACTTTGCATACTTTGTTTTTCCAAAAATCATCTAGACTGTGTTTTGAAACGGGTCAAACTTTTTTTACCATTTTTTTCAAATGGCTATAGTCTAAAAATGACAAATCCTACAAAAAAATGTTGTAGGATTGATTTTCTCAAAATTAGTAAAATTTTTGAATAAAAATATTGAAAAAACTCTTCATCGACTCCTACACTGAAAAAAATCGATTTAAAAAATTTAAAGTCGTTTTACAAAAAACCCCATTTTTGATTTGGATGAAATTTTGTTTGTTGATAGGTAATTATGTTCCCTACTTACCGTCAAAATTTCAAGTTGGGCACTTTCAAGGAAAAAAAGTTATTTGAAAAAAAAATTTCCTTGTCCAAACTGAATTCAGTGTATTTTTAAACCAATGAAAGTCATAATCATCTCAGAATCCAATTTCCCAACTACCAAAAAATATCAGTAACGAATTTGGTATATATTCATAACAAACTTGAATGTAAACTTTAAATTAGCAAGCGGTCGTTACTGGTCGTTACTGGTGGATAATATAAGCTAAAGTGGGTAAGACAAAGCGAAGTACTCACGCTCACATAGCAACACTCAGGAAATACGCCTTAATATACAACATTAGGTCAAGATCATTCCACCCGTGCTTCATTCAAGTTTGTTATGAATACACCAAATTCGTTACTGATAGTTTTTGCATGTATCCGGCCAATAGGCACTTGGGAAATTGGATTCTGAGATGATTATGACTTTCATTAGTTTAGTTTTCGATAAAAATACACTGAAAAAAAATCAGTTTGGACAAGAAAAAGTTTTTTTTTCAAATTACTTTTTTTCCTTGAAAGTGCCCAACTTGAAATTTTGACGGTAGGTAGGGAACTTAATTACCTATCTTGAAAAAAAAAATCATCCAAATCAAAAATGGGGTTTTTTGCAAATCGATTTTAAATTTTTAAAATCGATTTTTTTTAGTGTAGGAGTCAATGGAGAATTTTTTCAATATTTTTATTCAAAAATTTGACTAATTTTGGGAAAATCACTCACACAACATTTTTTTGTAGGATTTGTCATTTTTAGACTATAGCCATTTGAAAAAATTGGTAAATAAAGTTTGACCCTTTTCAAAAGACAGTCTAGATCTTTTTTGGAAAAACAAAGTATGCAAAGTGGCTTTTTGTGACAAAATCTTCATGTACAGAAAGTTTCATTAAAATCTGTGAGGGTGCTGCCAACTCTGAATACGATTTGGCGCGAAATTCGTCATCGCACTACTAGGTGAATTCAATCGATTTTGTCTCTCATACATGTATCTAGATATTTTATGAAAACATTTTTCTTTGAGTTTCGGTTTAATTTTGGAGTTTACAAACTCTTATTTAATTTAATTTAAACTCTTCTTGATCGAAAACAAAAAAGGAAATTTTCTTAACAACTTTTAGCATATTATTAAAATTCATACTCCTTTCAATAAAGAATACTATTTTATTATTGAATATAATTCCAAATACTATTTCAAATCAAAATGCTCATAACAAATAATTTCGAAAATGCATTAGTTTTCGATATACTTTAAATTTTGTTTTAACCAAAACTATTATTTTGTTTGATTACGACCTTTTCATAAGATGTGCGCGTTTCTCTTTCAAAAAATAGTAGGTTTATGAAAATGCTCATTGAATTTCTTGTGGCTTTTCTTTTGACATCAAGGTGTTATTGTAAACCTTTTGAAAGCTATCAGAAAACAACAAAAATATGATTCAACTATATAGTTTGATCATCTGATCCTATAGCTGAATCGTATATTCATTGTTTTCTTGTAGCTTTCAACTTGTTCCCAATATCGCCTTGATGTCAACGGGAAAGTTGCAGGATATTTTATGAGCATTTTGCAAAACCTTCTGTTCTTGATGGAGAAACACAAATAACTTATGAAAAGGTCGTAAACAAATGGAATAATTGTTATTGCATTTATTGGAACAAAATTTAAAATATTTCGAAAACTACAATATTTAAAAAATCAGTGTATATTTTTATTGTAGAAGTTTCCATTCCCTGCAACTATTTCTCAGATAGTTTTGTTGTATAAAATACGGTAACCGAGAAATTTTTATTTTCATGCTGCATGCAAAAATTTCTACGCCCTTTCTAAAAAATGCTCTTGTATCAAAATTGACAGAAAAAATCATGGAGATTCATGATCCGAACACAACTGCAAAGTTTTGTTCGAATCGGAGATGGTCATATTTTATGGTCAGCCACTTTCCCATGGAATCCCTCAAGTACGTTAAATCGATGTATACCTGTACACTGTTAATACCAAAAAGATGTGGTTTGCGCAAAATTGCGCAAGATGTCATAGAGATTTTCGAAAAGCTGATAAAAAAATTTTCAAAATGGGCCTAGTGTTACATGCGAGAAAATGTGTGCTCCTATTTGAAAATCGAGAAAAAGTTTGTTTCAGTTTCTCCATATATTTTACAAGGGAAGAAAAAATCGAACAATGAGCGCACTGAACTTTGAAATACTGTAGCGGGCCAACCACTCATCCAAACGTTCTGAAATTTTGGCAAATCATTTCTCATATACTGTACAATAATACAAAAATAACCTTGGAACAAAATTAAAAGGTGCATTTTTTTACTTTTTTCCGCCTCGGCATCACTGTGCAGCGGGAGAAGCCATATCAGTCGCAAAATTCCAAGGCGAATGTTGTAGGATGGGTTCGGAAACAAACAGGGCAAGAAGATGGCGCTGTAGGTGTGGAGGATCAACAAGCGGCCGCTCTGCCCGATGAGATGCAATCCTGTAAAGCAAATGAAATGAATCAGTCGCACGACAAGGGGGCGATTCCCAAACACAGTCCGAAGCCACCGCTGTTGGAACGATCGGCAGCGGGCAGGCAGAAATCAAATCCGATGCCCTTGATTCCAGAGCTGACGACACCAAAATTACCATCTTCGAAACAACTGTTGTCGAATGGAAATTCGTTTATACCAAAACCACTGTTAATGGGACAACCTAAACCGCGGTTTCCTCCAACGAAGCTACATCTGCTGGTTCGGGATTCTGTACCTTCAGGTACTCCAAATGTGGCTAAAACTTCACGGGCATCGGGTAAACCCTTGCTAACCACTCTAGGAGAGTCCAGTAGCATCGACATCAATGAGGACCAAGATGAAATTCAGCCTTGCCTAAGTAAAGATGGGAACCTTCAGTCGCTAGTACAACAACTTGGACTTGGCCCAGCTGACATTCCCAACAATATACTCATTGTGCACCCTCTTCCTCGCAATTGGCTGCGATACAGGTAATGTCCCGTGACCTGCCATCCTTCTCCGGAAATCCTGCTGATTGGCCGGTCTTTATTAGTAACTTTACCACAAATACTCTTGCCTGTGGATACAGTTCCGCGGAAAACCTCATTCGATTGCAAAGATGCCTAAAAGGCCCGGCGATAGAAACCGTTCGCAGCCGTTTACTTCTCCCAGAGTCAGTCCCACACATCATCGAAACGCTTCGTTTACTATACGGTCGTCCTGAACTATTGATAAACGCACTTTTGACGAAAGTTCTGTTCCTGCTCCAAAAGTAGAGAAGTTGGAATCCCTGATCGATTTCGGAATAGCGGTTCAAGGCTTGTGCGATCACTTGGAAGCAGCCAATCAACGCGCTCACCTCTCAAACCTATCGTTGCTGCTCGAACTGGTCGACAATCTGCCCGTACACGTGAGGCTTGATTGGGCCGCATACACACGAGAGGTCGCGGAGGTCAACCTGCAGGACTTCGGGGAGTTTATGTCCGAAGTAGTAAAGAATGCTAGTCGGGTTACACTCTATTCCGGAGTGGTAAAGGCTTGGAACACTGAACGTACATACCGACAGTGAGCATCCAAGCAATTCCAGTGTACTGGAGAAGTCGTGCCCAGCGTGAAGTGGCAAAGACCATCGCCTAAAGGATTGCGATCGCTTCAAGTCATACAACGTGGACGGTCAGTGGAAGTTGTTTGCAAAATACAGGCCTTTGTCGTAATTGTTTAAATTTCAACGGCAGGAGAGCGTGTCGATTGAACAGTATTTGCGGTGTAGGCAGATGTCATTTTCGTCACCATCCCCTATTACACTCAGGCCCTCGCTCCAACGAACTAATGCAAGGAGAACAATCCACAATACAGTCAGCGAACGCTGAGAATCATGTCCATCGTTGTTCGGAGCAAGCCATGCTCTTCAGAATTGTCCCGATCACACTTCACGGACCTGAAGTGGACATAGAAACTTTCGCGTTTCTGGATGATGGTTCTTCTTTAACACTGGTCGAGAGCGCTCTGGTGGAGCAGCTAAGGGTAGGTGCTGATCCACAACCACTCTGCCTCAAGTGGACCGGAAACATGTCACGCCTAGAAAAAGCGTCGATGATCGTCCAACTGGCGGTATCGGGCTGCAACACACAACAGTTAGAAATAAAAGACGTGCGCACGGTGAAAAATCTCACCCTTCCACGACAAAGCCTGCACATCGAGCAACTGTCGAGTAAACATCAACACCTGCGGAACCTACCAATATTCAGTTATTACGACGCGGAGCCACGTATCCTAATAGGAGTCAATAATCTAAGGTTGATGGTCCCTCTTCAGGTAAAAGAAGGTGACGTCTGGGAGCCAGTTGCTGTACGCACCAGGTTGGGATGGAGTGTATACGGTGGAACGAAATCTCGCGAAACTATCCCTTCATTGAACTACCATGATTGCCAGTGTTCAACCGACGAAACACTGTACAACATCGTCAAAGACTATTTTGCTACGGAGGACGTGGGAACTCATCCCCACCATGCGCTAGAGTCGGATGACGAAAAAAGAGCCCGATACCCGATGGTGATAGGTTCGAGACAGGCTTGATCTGGAGATATGACAACTTCGAATTCCCAGATAGCTTTTCGATGGCCCTGAAGAGACTGGAATGTTTGGAGCTCCGGATGGCCAGAAACCCAGTGCTGAAGGCGAATCTGTTTCGACAAATTAAGGAGTACGAAGACAAAGGTTACTCCTATCGTGTCAGCGAAGCAGAACTGCTAGAAGCCAACCCGAAAATAGTGTGAAGCCACTTGAAGCAATCATACATCCAAGGAAACCGGCAAAGGTCCGGATGATATGGGACGCCTCGGTCAAGGTCGACGGCATATCGTTGAATGTCATGTTGCTGAAAGGTTCTGATCAACTTACTGTGTTACCCGCTGTCCTGTTTCTTGTGTGTGTCCAAGTGTCTCACTTGGATGAACATACTTTGTCGCAGCCTAAATACCTGAACATGGATGGAGCTGTAGTTTACGTGTGTACTCGGTTTACTCTGGCTACCGGAAGAGGACTTGCTTAGTTTTTAGTTTAGGTACTTCACAAAGATCTGCAGAATCTGATCGATAAAAAAGAATATCCAACGAAACGACTGGTTCTTAGAATTCTAATGTCATTTTTTGATCCTCTCGGAATGTTGGCTCCTTTCATAATTGCAGCAGATCTGGCGATCAGGAGTCAAGTGTGATGAGCGAATCGATAGCGAAGCATTCATGCGCTGGCGACAGTGGATTGGGTTATTTCCATTAGTCAACAATGCTCGCATCCCCAGATGTTACTTCGATAGTTCAACCGCGGATCACTACAATCGTATGGAGCTACATATCTTCGTAGACGCGAGTGAAGAAGCCTATGTAGCTGTAGTTTACTTTCGAATCGTGCCGCCGGATGGTGATATCCAGGTGGCATTGGTCGCCGCCAAGACAAAGGTAGCCCCGCTTAAACCAATGTCGATACCACGGCTGGAATTACAGGCTGCAGTACTTGGAATAAGACTGATGAAGTTCATTCTAGAAAGTCATCCGGTGAAAATCGCTAGAAGAGTTCTACATTCAGATTCTAGCACGTTTCTGTCCTGGATCCGGTGCGATCCCCATCGCTATAAACAGTACGTTGCACTCCGTGTCGCAGAAGTACTCAGCGAGTCTGAGGTCGACGAGTGGCGATGGGTACCGTCGAAAATGAATCCTGCTGACATCGCTACTAAGTGGGGCCACGGACCACCCCTCGATCCAGACCACGAATGGTACCGTGGGCACAAGTTCATGAAACTGCCGGAAAATACTTGGCCGCCACAACGTGTAGCCATCCCAATAACTGAGGAAGAGATTCGTTCATGCTATACGCATCATGGGATCTCTATTCCAACATCAGTAGTTAACTTCAGCAGATTCTCAAGGTGGCCCACGCTGTTAAGAGGGCTGGCGTATGTCTTTCGATACGTAAGCAACTTACCCCGATCAGAAACACATAACAAAAACATATCAAAACTTTATCACGCGTTGTTACTTGTTATAATTTTCTGTTATTTTAACTACTAACGAGACCAAATTTATAACACAATATGTTACGAAAATTGTATTCTGTTATAATCTTGTTATTTCATTCTGATCGGGACACCGGCGGATAAAGAAACAAGACACCACTGCATGATACCTTACGCAGGAAGAGCTGAGGAAGGCAGAAACGCACCTGATTCGCATGACACAGTGGGAAGTCTATTCGGATGAAATGGTGACGCTGCACGGCAATCAACATCTGTCGCCTTAACGCAGGCAGCCATTGGAAAAGAATAGTACATTAAACAAACTTACTCCGGTTTTTGAGTAGAACGGCATTCTCCGAGTTGATAGTCGCCTCAATACTGCCAAGAATATCGCCATGGAGACGAAATTCCCGATTATTCTACCGAAAAAGCATCCGTTTGCATACTTGATCGTCGACCACTTTCATCGCCAATATCGGCATGCCAACAGTGAAGCCGTTGTCAACGAGGTACGACAGCTGTATAATATCCCGCAACTTCGTCCATTGGTCAAGATCGTTGTTCGAAATTGCCATAAATGTAAGATAGCAAAATCTATGCCAAGAATACCGCGAATGGCTCCTCTTTCGAATGCACGTCTGGCTTTGTTCACTCGACCCTTCACTTACGTCGGGGTCGACCTGTTCGGTCCACTGCTCGTAAAAATAAGAAGAAGCAACGTGAAACGGTGGGTGGCATTACATACTTACTTAACGACAAGAGCTGTACACGTGGAAGTTGTATATAATCTCTCTACTGAGGCGTTCGTGATGAGTATGCGTATGTTGAGGTACACTCGGATAATGGGACGAACTTCCAAGGTGCGAACCGATTGCTTCAAGAACAGATTCAGAAAATCGCCGAAGGCATGGCAGCCAATACAACAACCACATGGGTGTTCAATCCTCCGGGCGCTCCCCACATGGGCGGTGCATGGGAACGTTTGGTGCGATCGATCAAGGTAGCGATGGCGGCGGTCAATTCGTCGGGACGAAAGCTGGACGACGAAGGACTCCTCACATTTATAATCGAGGCAGAAAGCATCGTCAATTCGCGTCCGCTGACGTATATGCCGCTAGACTTTGAAGAACAGGAGGCGATCACTCCCAATCACTTTCTGTTAGGCTGCAGCAATGGTGTTCGTCAGCCGGTAGTTGCCACAACAGATGAAGTATCGGCCTTGCGTAATTCGTGGAAACAGATACAATATCAGCTGGACGTCTTCTGGCAGCGTTGGGTACGCGAGTTTCTACCAACACTCACTCGTCGTCCGAAATGGTTCGGTGATGTAAAACCAATCGAAGTTGGGGATTTGGTATTCGTTGTCGATGGGACTAGAAGGAATGGTTGGATCAGAGTCCGGGTGCAAGAGGTGCATGCCGGGAAGGATGGACGAATTAGGAAGGTGAAGTGGGCTCATGCGTCAGTCGGTCTCCAACTTAGCAGTTATCGACGTGAGAAAGGATAGTAAAACTGGTTCAGGAACTGCCGGTGACCAGTGTTACGGGGAGGAGACTGTTACGAACCGGGTACACTGTCCCGGGCAGAGAGAAGCGCCGCAGGGGTTCGCTAAACGACCGAGTATGACAGCTGTCAAAAGTATTCACCGTGAGGAGAACAATCTTGAACGTTAAGAAGGAATCAGCCATTCTTCCAATTGCTATTGCCAGAGCAATCACGTTGCAAACCTTTAACTGCATTTTCAACTATTAAATCGCCGGCGTGCGACCAATTATTATTGCTGATTATTACTGTTAGGAAATTTGTAAGTACCGCGCAGCGAATTTATGAACTAGAATTGAATTTACTCACTTTATTAATAGGCCTAAAAGAGCGTACTGTGAAGGTTTATTGTTGTCGGCGATTAGAAGAAGTTTCGCACTGATTTTGTAAGTAGGATGTGAGTCACTTACTTTAACCGGTTAATCATACTAATAAAATTCCAGCTTGAAACTGTGTACAACTGATAACAGGACTCTGCGTTTTAACTTCGACTCCGGAACAAAAACTGTTTAGAAACGCACTACACTGCACTGTCTGACACAATTTAACGTTTATAATGTTTATACTCCAGCCCTTGCTGGGATAAACACCTTCAACAACACACTCGACTGTATCGAAAGAGCGTTCGGATACGAATGAAAAGTCACATTTTGTTTCTCAATAAACATTCCCCTGTGCCTACAGAAAGCTTTGAAATCAACCAATCTTGTGTTAGTGAATTCCCTTTAGATGATCTAGCTGGGTTTAGCGAATTGCTCGATATAAGCCTTTCTTCTTGCTCAGACATGAAGAACAAATAATAAATTGTGTATTAAAAAAAGACATTATGTTGAAAGTTGTTGTACTTTTTCTGAAACATTTCGAAAAGATCCCTTGTAGTTCATGATACTTGAAAACTAGTGTTTCTGCCCCGAGGTGATTTTTCATGATATATCTGAAGGAAACGCATGGTAGTGTTTGATTATTTAGAGTTGGTAATATAATGTATGAATGACTCTCAGAATTATCAACGATTAAAAAAATATTGCGTGAAAAAAAAATGAATATCAAATTTAAATTCAGCGTCACAAAATTCCACAAATGAGGAGTTTTATAAAATTCGTGCAGCTTTTGTCCGACTTTTCTATGGAGGGTAGGGCATTGCAATTTTTTTTTAATTCTCAAAGGCCCCCCTCTCATATTGTGACAAATGTCAAAGTAAACTCAGATGCCAAATTTCACATCATTTGGAAAATTCTAGGCTCCCGCCCACTTCGCTTGAAGTTTTTGAAATTAGTACTATAAAATATGGTGGAAAATATATATTAAATGCTATAACTTTTGAAGTAGCAATCTGAAAATTACAATTTATACCTCTTTTAAAAGGAAATAACCTTAGCATGCAAATCATAGATATTTTGCTGTTGTTCTAATGTAAAACGGAATCTTTTTGACCTTTGTCCGAATACGAGAAGTTGGGGTTGTAGGGCCTTTTGACATTCATATTAAAGTTTACCATTTCCTCGTGCACATATCTCTATTATTCTTCAATCAATTTTCATAAAATGTAATTTGTTGAACGTGGAAAATTCTTAGGAATACAACATAAATAGATTCGTTAGCGGTAAAATTCAGAAACATAATTTTTTTTGACATTAACTCTACAAATCACATTTTTTTCATTAAATGTCCCAATACCTCAACTTCCCCTATTTATCCAGGAATGAAACTTTTCTCATGTGACCCCTACGCGTTTACAGTAAAAGTAATAAATTAAATAAGGATTTTGTCATTTAATAGAGTTAATATGTGTGATTTTATGATAAAAATGTGTAATCGAGACTATATGTCATATAATTTGATGTTTCTCAATTTACCGGCAACGAATCCTTTTTGTTTTATTCTTAAAGATTTATTAAAATTGATAAAATTTAATATAAATGACAAAAGGCCCTATAACCCCAACTTCTCATATTCGAACAAGGGTCAAAAAAGCTCCGTTCGATTTCTGAGAATTTTTCACATTAGAAAACTGCAAAATATGTATGATTTGCATCACGGAGCGGAAAAAATTAATAAAATAGGTGATTTTAGGGCCAAAATAACCCAGTACTCAACTTTCCAGTATTTTTCATGACACAGAAATATCGCTACTCAAATGCTACGGTTATTTCCTTTAAAAAGATATAAATTATATAAATTGTAATTTTCAGATTGCTACTTCAAAAGTTATAGTATTTAATATATTTTTCCTCCATATTTTGCCATAGTACCAATTTCAAGCGAAGTGGGCGGGACCCTAGAATTGTTCAAATGATGTGAAATTTGGCATCTGAGCTTACTTTGACATTTGTCACAATATAAGAGGGGAGGCCTTTGAGAATACATTTTTTTTTGCAATGCACTAATGGGGGGTGATCACTGTGAGGCGTTATGAGTTCCTCTCATCAGAATCCGACGCTAACTTAGTGAGAGGACTAAGCTAGCGCTGGACTGACGCTATAATTTTTGGCGAGTTCCTGTGTCCAAAATATTCAGAAGTGCACGAGTCCGTTAAAAATCGCCAATTTGCGAGTACTCGGATATCCTGTCGGCCTTTTAAAGGTGTTTTTTGTTGAACACGAGAAAATGTTTACGATTATTTACGATGCCTGTTTCTTATATGACTAAGAATTAAAAAAAGAACGTTAAACTCACTTCCATTCCACAATATCTATACACAGTTTTCGTAGAGGGTTTTTTAATGTTAAACAGAACAGTACTCTCGCGGGGCGATCAGGTTGTGGCTTAACACCGGCTCGTCTTGTAGGTTTCTTAGGAACAGCCGGTAACGTCGTCGCTAATCCTTTTGAAGGGGCAGTATTGGAATCCAGACCAAGAGCGGACGCATCCTGTCCGTTTATTGGTGCAGCGGCTTGACTCATGGCAGTTGTAGATTTAAGAGTAGCTTGCCATACATCAGAAAGCGAATGCCGTTTTCTACTAAAAAAGCGTGAATTTCGTTTGCACAATTTTTGTGTTGGGTTTTTTTTCGCGGATGTTGTTTTTCTTAGAAATCCAACTATGAAGTTTTCTGTCCTTCTACTGGATTTTTTCGACTCAATTGACAGAGGTTTACTTTCTATACAGCTCCTGTGATCAGCTAAGGGCTTCACATCATAAGCAGTGCATTTGCTTTTCACGATAGACGATGTTGATTGAAGGGTATTCCCTGTAAAATATATATTCGTAATTAAAAATGTATTACATTAAATACTTGAAAAGACTTTAAACTATGCACCCATCCCAAAAACCCAAGGCCTCAACTACCATTATTTACCAATATCAAGCTCCAAATTATGGATGATGGTGTACCTTAGACCCATAATTGTGCTCGAGATATGCTCCATCAATATTTACTATATAATCTCAATATAGAAAATATTTTCCATCTTAAATGTTCATTTGAAAATTTTATAGTAAGCTTAAGACTAATATATTGCGATTATATATATATATATATATATATATATATATATATATATATATATATATATATATATATATATATATATATATATATATATATATATATATATATATATATATATATATATATATATATATATATATATATATATATATATATATATATATATATATATATATGGGACGGTTGCGGTTGTGAGACCCCTTTGGAGAAATGTGAAAGAATAAGCAGTTTTGAATTACCCATTGCACAAAGCGCGTTGCGCCTTCGTGTTATATTGGATTCGTTTAATAAAGTTATGTTTAAAGTATTTCCTCTGCAATCTATCCTTTCCTTCTTACATGAGGGCTCGTCCAGGAATATCGAGTTGCAAGGAAATTGATCGGGAAGTGGAAAACAGTACCTATAATTGTTTTAAAAAAATCAACGAATCATATTAAGATGGTCGACCGCATTATCGAGTTATGTGAAAATTTTACCAAAATCGGTTTGATGCGAGAGTGTGAGAAACAAGGTTTCTCCACGACGGGAGAGAAAAAGGCGATGGCGAAGAGAATTGTTTCGTACGACGCGGCTATAAAGGATGTTAGTCTGAGTGTCAACGAAGAGGCGCTCGACGACAGCCAACGTAAGAAGCAACTTGAAGCCATTAAAAACGACGATGACTGTTTTGCCGACGATGACGGCAGCGAAGAAGAGTGCAACGACGAAAAAGAGGACTATGATAGAACCCCAGAAAAATCTCGAGAGCAGATAAATCAAAAGCCATATTCATTCCGTGATGTTGAAGATAGCATTGAGTCTTTCGGTGCTGAGGAAGGCCAAGATCTGAAAATTTGGTCGGAGCAGTTTGAGGCAATTTCGAGAACAGCGCATGGGAACGATGAACAGAAACTGATAATGTGTCGTAAGAAGTTGACAGGCACTGCCAGGCGATTTGTATTCGCACAACAAAACTTTAGTTCATTCGGGGAACTTAAAAAAGCGCTAATAAGAGAATTCGGTCCTCTTGTACGAGCAAGTGATGTACACAGAAGATTGGCAGCCCGAAAGAAGACTCAGACGGAGTCCGTCAGAGATTACATATACGAGATGCTGCGAATTGCGCTCCCTATAGGCCTCGACGAACCTAGCATTTGTGAGTATGTGGTTGACGGAATAACAGACGAAAAATTCCACCGATCTCTCTTATACGAAGCGAATACTATCAACCAGTTGAAAGAGAAGCTTTTGAATTATGAAAAGTGCAAAGAAAGTCCAATAAGAAATCACATTTGAACGACCCATACACGAATCGAAAGGAACACCGGAAAATGGAATCGAAAAAGGAGAGCGAAAAAGCTGACATGAAACGGCATTGTTTTAATTGCGGTGAATCTTCGCACGTCGCTAGCTAGTGCCCGCAGAAGAACGACGGGCCGAAATGTTTCAGTTCAGTCAGTATCAATCACTCTGTGTGATCGGTTGAGTTTAATTTTTTCTTTCTTCGCTCTGGCCCGTTATCGCCCGAAAAACAAGTGCTCGGCCTACGCCACCCGAATCTTTCTCTCGATCTCGGCCTCTGCCATCCGGCACCAACCGCTGTAGTATCTCGCTACCTCGGCAATAGTTTACGCAAGTGCAGTGTCCATTAACCAGATCTATAGTGCGAAAATCAAGTGCGTCGAAACTCGCTTTCCGGCGGGTCTGCTCTATCCCGAGGGACAGCGGAGCCGCCAAAGGGTCGCCCCCAACCTAAACCAGCGATACACCAAGCATACTACGTATTTTCCGCGAAAAGATTGGACATCGAAAATCGTAACAGGTAACAGGAGCGCAGACTCATAAGTAGGAAAACAACTCGCGCCTCCGCCAAAACTTTAATTTCAAACCGTTAAACGTGAGTCGAATTTTCAAACCCTGTGAAAAACTTGCGCCTCCATTAAATTGCCAACCGTCGGAGATTTGTACGCGAGTAAAGCAGCGAACCCAAGAGTCCAATCGGTCTGCGCGTGTGAAGTGACTAGTACGATAGTGTCGTGACGAGACCTTCGTCTATTAAGTAAAATGCCACGCCCCCCTCCCCCCGATTGGGGCGGGGAACCTCACCTCAGCCGATCTCTTCCCGGTTACCTGAATTCTGGAGACGTAATTGATCAGCAGACGCTATTACTGCGTGCCGTCAACGAACCAGGAAAAGACGAACAACGCCTCCCAGCTGATCCCTTCCTCATTATGAAATCGGTACAGGCAGTGCTAGGAATCGACCCAAGAAATATAGTGAGTGCAACAAAGGAGGCAAGGGGATCCAGATATGTGCTTAGAACCAGATCTAAGAAAGCTTTCATGTCCCTTAAGAAACTGGACCAGCTCATAGGCGGCCAAAAGGTGGAAGTTATCTCCCATCCAACCCTCAACTTAGTACAGGGCGTCATCTACGACCCTGACACCAAAGACGTCGAAGAAGCTCGACTCTTGGAAGAGCTCAAGGCTCAAGGGGTTACGAATGTTCGACGTATAACAAAAAAGCTTGAAGGAAAACCGGTCAATACACCACTAGTTATTCTGTCCTTCTCTGGCTTCAAACTCCCGGAAAACGTCTTCATCGGCCTGCTGCATACTAGCATCCGCCCGTACTACCCGTTGCCGATGATGTGCTTCAAGTGTGGTCATTTCGGGCACGGCAGCCGTTTCTGCCCCAACTCCGTCGCCTGTCTGAACTGCAGCCAAGAACACGAGACATCCAAGAATCCCTGCAAGAACCCGAGCCTCTGCATCAACTGCGGAGATGGGCACTCGACCCGCAGCAGGAAATGCCCCAAATTTGCAGAGGAGGAACAGATCACCAAGATCAGAATCGACAAAAACTTGACTTTCTCTGAGGCTAGAGCTCTTGTAACTAAACGGCAACAAGGCCCTAGCTACGCGAGCATTGCCGAAGGAAACAAGGATGACGAACGGGACACAGTAATAGCCCATTTACAAAAGGAGTTAGCAACTCTAAAGGAAAGCATGGCACAAGAGAAAAGTAAAGATCGGACAATTAATTACCTGAAAGAACAATGCGCCAAACAACAAAAACAGCTGGCAGTGGCCTCTGCAGAAATAGCAAAACTACGTAATGCCGTCACCGAGCTCCACCAAAAGCCGTCTATGCACTCCCGTGAGAACACTCCCTCCGACGATACTGCTTCCACGGGAACAAAGCCCAAGAAAGGAAAGTTCATCGAACCAGCCCCCGTAACCGTAACCCCCGTTGGTCTGTCCAACCAAGCAGAGCTTAGGAGATCCAACCGCCAGAAAGAGAAAGACACTAGGAAGACCAACACTGACAAATCAAGAAGCCCCAACCCCAAAACTACCCCCGACATAACACTGCCTTCGCCTATCATGGACTCTGCCATGTCCTGGTCACGCTCCAGCTCATCAATATCACTCAACACGCTATGTCAAGAACCACTACCGGACGTTGACTACTCGAACCTCATCTCTGAATAAACCCAATAACACTCAATCCAGCAAGCAGAAAACAACCATAGCAACAGCATTCAATAGTCGAAACCAAACAAACAATCCTCCCGCGTCGAACCTGACCGGGGACGTTCCGGGTTCTCCCGATGCACCCCCGGCGGCTGTCGGCGCGGGCCCGGGTTCTACCCAGGCAAGTACCTCCAGACTAAATCCAACAGTCAACCACCGACTGCCCCCAAATATTTTCAGCCAATATCCGCCAGGCGGCACTCCGCCACCAACCATCGAAACACAGAGCAACAATCCGTCACCTGACCCGTTACTTTGGCTAAGAGCAAATCGACTGGACCACAGCCACACCAACACTCGGCTCCGCAACCTAAACCCTGTTGCCGGTTGCTCCTGGCACCCAGTTCATTTCCGCTACAGGAGGAGCGACATGAACGCTGAAAATCGCTACAACTACACCGCATTTACAGAATCCGTGCACACGAAATCACAATGGGACAGCACGAACAACAAAACCTGCACACCGTACATGAAAAAAGACCCTTTCCCCGCTACGCCCCCGACTCGAGAAGTTCCAGAGATACTCGATGAGTCCCCGACGGTTTCCGGCGCGGAGAATCCGGGGCCTTCCCGGGTAAGTTCCAACAGTCCTGATACTCGATCGGAACCATCTGTCGCACCTTATCTTCCTTCAGGGTCCGACGGTACAAAACCAGCCACATTAACGTCAAAGCTCAAAGTCCACGAAGAAACCATCAGACCTGAAGACGGTAACAACAAAACCTGCTCACCGCGCAGCAAAAAAAGCTCCCTCCCCGTGTCGCCCCCGACTCGGGAAGTGCCGGAGTCATCCGATGAGTCCCCGACGGTTGCCGGCACGGGGAACCCGGGGCCCTCCCGGGTAAGTTCCTACAACCTCAGAACCCATCTGAACCCAACTGCTGTTGCCTCTACCTTTTCTACAGAAACACCAACGACAGGCCAAAGACCCTCTGAACGCACACCCGCGGCGGACTCGTCACCACTCGTACCTCTAATTTCCACACGACCCATACAAATGGTATCTAGCAGAAGTCCGGTCAGGAATAGCTCCAGCACCAGTCCAACCCCACTACCCGACGGAACAAACTGCACACTGGCAATCCAATGGAACACCAACGGCCTGAGAGCAAACCTAGGAGACCTCC
The DNA here is from genome assembly GCF_030247195.1 of Topomyia yanbarensis. NCBI lineage: Eukaryota > Metazoa > Arthropoda > Insecta > Diptera > Culicidae > Topomyia > Topomyia yanbarensis. The sequence continues at coordinate 228,638,391 of NC_080672.1, forward strand.
AATGCATCATTGCACGCTCTGCGCCCATTTGTCTTGCCATCCAAGAGACACACATAAAGGAAAACACGGATCCATCACCTTGGTTCAGTTACCGTTACATTTGGGAATCAGCCAAAAGATCGAACATCTATCAGACGGTCGGTCTAGGAACCAGAGCTGACCTGCCGTCTGAGCCGGTAAAATTTGACACCGACCTCATTGTAGTGGGAAGAAAAATCAACTTTCCCATAAGTTGCACAGTAGCGTCTATTTATATCCCTCAGGAAGTCAGTAACGTGGGAAATAAATTGCGGAATCTCTTTAAGCAACTACACACCCCCTTCCTATTAATGGGTGACTTTAACGCCCAGCACACAGCGTGGGGTTCCAAAAGGTGTTGCCATCGCGGTAATGCCATTATCGAGGCCATCGAAGAGAGCAACGCGGTAACGTTAAATGACGGTAGTATCACCTTCCTCCGGGGCCGATCCACATCCGCCTTAGATTGAACCATATGTTCTAGCTCCATTGCTGGAGCCTGCGGATGGTCGGTTCTCGCCGATACTGGATGATATAATACTTATTGCTATCGGAAAAACAATTGGTCGCACAAGACTGAAGCTACAGGCAGCCGTGAATGCTGTCGGCCGGTGGGCTGACTCAGTCGGTTTCAGTATCTCAGCCACAAAATGCGCTATTGCGCACTGCTGCAATTCCCATCATGTAGCCACCGGCAGGCCAGTCAAACTTGCCGGAACCGTAATTCCTTTCCGGAAGCAACCTAAAATTCTTGGTGTGACTATCGACCGGAAGATGACTTTTCTCCCGCACTTCCGGCAGGTGAAAAAGGACTGCGAAAGTAGAAAACGACTAATTCGCACCATCAGCTCGCGTCACCCAAAGTGGAATAGGCGAACTGCACTAAATATCAGCCAAGCCCTCATCCATAGTCGCCTGTTCTACGGCCTCGAGATAACCAGTCTCAATTGGGAGGGATTAGTAGATATCTTGTCACCGTTGTATCACGGAGCAGTCAGACTAGCTTCGAATCTACTGCCCAGCACCCCTGCCGAAGCCGCCTGCGTCGAAACCGGAGTACTTCCCTGCCGATGGGCACTGGCGGTAGCTGTCCTGAAACGAGCCGTTGGATTCCTAGAGAAAACATCTGGTGATGGATGTCACCTTCTACAGACAGCCAAGGACATCTATATCACATTTACCAATACCCCTCTCCCTACAACAGCACAGCTGCATCGGGTTCGCAATCGCGACTGGCATGAGCGTGGCCCAAACTTAGACTGCAGCCTGGCTGTATCCGCCAGAGCAGGCGATCCTCCCAGTACTGTCAAAGCTAAATTCCTCCAAATGGTTGAACGCAAATACCCTAATCATCTGCACATTTACACTGACGGCTCTAAACTTAGCGAGGGCGTGGGGGCAGGTGTGAGCGGAATTGGAGAGGGCCTCACCCTTCGTCTACCCTCTGTTTGCTCAGTATTCTCCGCAGAAGCAGCCGCCATCGCCATAGCCATAACCAAGAAACCTGAAGATACTCCGGCTGTGATTTTCTCCGATTCCCTCTCTGTCATCAAAGCACTGGAATCGGGGGAGTCCAAGCACACCTACGTTCAAGCCATAGAGCAATCCTGCGACCCGTTTACTACCATATGCTGGGTTCCCGGCCACAGTGGAATTCGCGGTAACGAAGAGGCTGACCGTTTGGCCGCTCTCGGCCGCCATTCACGCGCTCTGTTTTCCAAAAAGGTCCCATCGTCTGATATTATTAGGAAATTCAAGGCAAAAGTCTCCGAGCACTTTATCGCCCACTGGAGGAATTTACGAGGCTACCCACAGAAGGTTAAAAAAGATCTCGCGATGTGGACAGACCGCAAAAACCGGAGGGAGCAAAGAGCACTGTCGCGCCTACGGGTAGGACATACGAAGATCACCCACACCCACACCATCACCCGCGTCGATCCCCCAATGTGCCCGACCTGCAATATAAGAATCACGGTAGAGCACCTACTCCTTAACTGCCGGGAACTCGAAGACCTGCGGCGACTCCATAATCTGCCCTCCTCGATTCAGGACACACTATCGAACAACTCAGCACAGGAAGAGACACTACTCGCATTCTTGAAAGATGCCAATATTTTTGAAGCTATCTAAAGTGTACCGAGAGCATACTGGCCTCAAACACCCTACCTACCACCATCACATAGCGGGCCGTCCGCCTCACTTCGAACAGGCGCTGAGGAGGATCTCCGGTGGCCCTCTATCAGCCACAACAAACTAGGCCATCTACCATATTTCAGCTGGCCCTCTGCCACACCCAGACTGGGTGATGGAGAGGTTCTTCCGCGGCCCTTTCAACCACAACCTGCCAACACATGTACCAACATTGCTCAGCGGGCACTCCGCCACACTCGGACCGGGTGCTGGGGAGCTTCTCCCGTGGCCCTCTATCAACCACAGCATACCAGGCTGTCTACCATCGTTCAGCGGCCCTCCGCCACACCCGGACTGGGTGATGGGGAGGTTCTTCCGCGGCCCTTTCAACCACAGATTGCCAACACATGTACCAACATTGCTCAGCGGGCCCTCCGCCAAGCCCGGACCGGGCGCTGGGGAGGTTCTTCCGCGGCACCTCCGACTTCAATCTGCCAACCCATCAGCGGGCCCTCCGCCACACCCGGACCGGGTGCTGGGGAGGTTGTCACGCGGCCCTACCAGCGTATTATCGCCACCGAATGCAATATCTAATCGAAGAACTCAAGGACTTTGTAAAATGCAATGTAATGACTCCTTTTTTTCTAGGCGAATGACCCTCAGTGGTTAAAGCCTCAATAAACATAATAATAATAATAATGTTTCAGTTGTAACACATTCGGTCATCTGCCAAAAGAGTGCAACAACAAAAGCGAGAGAAAAACTGAGAAGAAACAGGCAGCAAAAGTAAATGTAGTGAAAACTGTAAACAACATGAAGCCATGTGTGCAAATAAAAGTGAATGATTTGAAAATTGATGCAATTGTTGACACCGGCAGTGAAGTGTCTTTAATAAGAATGGATTTATAGACAGAGTTAGCCAAAAGTGGATTGCAGATGCAAATGTCTAACTTGAGAGTGCGCGGTTATGGTGGGGGCGTCAATGTTGTTTGCGGTGAAGCTAAGTAGAAAATGCTGCTCGAAGACGACGAGCAAGAAATTCGTGTTTATGTAGTGCCGCCTGGTTCTATCGATATGAAATTTTTGATCGGAATGGATTTTCTTGGAAGCGTTGATTATGCTATTACACCTGATGGTGTTCGTATATGGAAATTGGTGCCAGAAGGATCTGATCCAGAAGAGTGTGACGCAAAATGGATCCATCGTATTGAAGAATATGTTGACGTGAACGAGATAACGGTAACGTATAAATATCGCGACCAGGCTGTGGATCTAATTGAGAACAACACACCCACAGAGTTTGTTAAGGCGACAAATGATGTACTGTGCGAAAATCCTCGACGTCTGGCGCCATTAGAAAAAGAAGTTGTGACGGATCACGTAGATGAGTGGCTGGAAAGCGGAATAATTCAACCATCTAACAGCGAGTATGCTAGTACGATTGTAGTTGTGCCGAAGAAAGATGGCTCGCGCTGTGTGTGTATATATTATCGTGAAATTTATAAGAGAATGATTCGTGCTAAATTCCCAATGCCGAATCTGGAAGAACAAATAGATCAGCTGTCTGAGGCCCGTGTATTTACTACGCTGGATCTGAAAAATTCCTACTTCCACGTGCCGGTCGAGCAAAATAGTCGGAAGTACACATCGTTCGTGACCAGTGATGGCCAGTATGAATTCCTGCGTGCACCGTTTGGTCTTTGCACCAGTGGAAACGCGTTTGGCAGGTTTATTAATACAGTGCTTAAAGATTTGATCAAAGAAGGCAAAGTGATTGTGTTTGTTGACGATATAATCATCCCATCCAAAGATGAAGAGGAAAGTTTGGAAATATTAAAAACAATGTTGAAAATCGCTGGAGCAACCGGTCTACATTTCAATTGGAAAAAAATGTGTGTTCCTACAGCGTCGTGTGGAGTATCTCGGTTACACTGTATACAACGGTCGAGTTGAACCAGCACCAGGCAAAGTTGAAAAGCTAAAGTTGTTCCCACAACCGACAACAGTAAAGCAGTTACAACGGTTTTATGGATTGACAAGTTATTTTCGAAAATTTATACCGTCGTTCGCTGATATCGCCCGTCCGTTGTCAGGTATGTTGAAAAAGGGAAGCTATTTTGATTTCAATGAAGAGGCTGTGAGTGCTTTCAAGCGAATCAAGGATGTGTTGGCAAGTTATCCTGTGTTGCGAATCTTTCGACCCAATGGTGACACCGAAGTGTATACTGACGCCAGTAAATTCGCATTAGCTGGAATACTGATGCAACGTGCGGAAGATCATGGTAAATTCCATCCCTGCTTTTATTATAGTCGGATAACGAATGGTGCCGAACGCAATTACCATTCCTACGAATTGGAAACGTTAGCGGTTGTCGAATCTTTGAAGAAGTTCAGATGTTATCTGCTGGGTTGCAAATTTAAAATTGTAACAGACTGTCACGCATTTAAGGATACGATGAGGGAACGTAAGATGAACGTTCGTGTCGCCCGATGGGTTGTTGCTCTTGCAGAATTTGAGTACGAAGTCGAGCATCGCCCAGCCGAAAAAATGCCCCACGTTGATGCGCTGTCCCGTGGAAATGTACTGACCATATCGACGTCTATCAGTGTCCAATTGCGCGCTGCTCAGGAAGACGATGAAAAGGTGAAAGCGATTATGGCAGCTATTGGACGAAGCGCTTCATTTAAAGGCTACAGCATGAGCAATGGCGTGCTTTACGAAGGTGATGGTGAATACCGGCGAATATACTTACCTGAGTCGATGGAGGCAGCAATAATTCGAGCTGCGCATGAGAAAGGACACTTTGGGGTAAAGAAGACCAAAGAGCGGGTTGGTACTGATTACTTCATTCCCGGTATAGAAGAAAAGATTAAACGATGCATTGCTACTTGCGTTCCTTGTATTATCGGCGAGAAGAAGCGAGGCAAACCTGAAGGTGAACTTCATCCGATGCCAAAAGGAAATGTTCCCCTGGATACGTTCCATGTAGACCATCTAGGACCGATGCCATCCACTAGAAAGTCATAGGGGAGACCGGGGCTAGTTGGCGGTGTTTTCAGTTTTCAATTTTTACCGCTTTAATGTAGGTAGATCTATCCAAAATAGAACACGCGGCATGAAAGAGAAGACTGTTGGCAACATCTCTGATTTTTTTTTCAAGTGTTTGATGTATTGTCTCCATTTTAGAGACAAAAATATGTGACGCGGAAAACCCGCCAACTTACCCCGGCCCCGGCTAAAGAAGCTGAAATTGATATCGGATCATTTTGGAAACCCGAGAAGAATTATAAGCGATCGAGGTGCGGTGTTCACTTCGGGATCGTTCACCAAGTATTGCGATGATGAGGCAATAGAGTTGCACACAGTCGTGACTGGCGTACCCCGCGGGAATGGACAGGTGGAGCGTGTCCATCGTATAATAATCCCGATGCTCACTAAGCTGTCCAACGAAAAACCCGATGAATGGTTTAAACATATTGGTGAAGTACAAAAATGCCTTAACAATAGTTGGCAACGGGCTATAGAGACTACTCCTTTTAAATTACTAGTTGGAGTAAAAATGCGTACAAAGCAGGATGAGATACCTAAAGAGCTGCTGGAACGGGGGATTCGGTTTAATAAAGTTATACTGTATCGATTTTGTTGGCTATTTTCGGCAAATTTGAGACTAAGAGAAACGAAAGTAATGAAGAAAGACGGATAGGTATTCTAGAGCGGAAAACTAGAACTAGGCAGGCTCATATGGGCATGATCGAAAGGAAATGTGAAGAATTCTTTGCCTTCTGCAGAGTAGGAAAAACATGATGATGAGTTATGTTCTACCATAGACCATGCGGTACACTTGGGTGCAACGCCCAACTCCTACTCTGCAGAAGGCAAAGAATTCTTCACATTTCCTTTCGATCATGCCCATATGAGCCTGCCTAGTTCTAGTTTTCCGTTCTAAGTTTATAACTGATTCGCTCTAGAATACCTATCCGTCTTTCAATTTCATTATGTACTTTGGTTTCTCTTAGTCTCAAATTTGCCGAAAATAGCCAACAAAATGGATACAGTATATATATATATATATATATATATATATATATATATATATATATATATATATATATATATATATATATATATATATATATATATATATATATATATATATATATATATATATATATATATATATATATATATATATATATATATATATATATATATGACACGCCCAGACGGAAAATGAAAGACAAAAAATATGTAGGGAAAAACGATAAAACGATAAACAAAAAATTGCGCCGAAAAAAGTAACTGAGAAATCTCCGACGAAAACTGACAAGTAATTTCTTCCGAGGAAAAATGAAACTCAAAAACGTTTGGACAAAAACGATAAACAAAAAGTCGCGACGGAAATTGTTATTGAGAAAGGTTCGAAGAAAACTGTCGATCACATTCTTCCGAGGAAAAATGTGACTCAAAAAAATTCGAAGAAAATTGACGCCGAAGACGCGAATAAGTACAAATTACTTTTTGGGCGTTTTTTCGCAGTTATGACGTTATGAACGATATTCTATGTACTTTTGAATAAAAAAATCAACGATCACCGACTTTTTGGAACCCTTTTTCCATGTATTTCATGATTATTTAAAATCTCTGTCCTATCAAAATAATAGTTCTAGTATAATGTTAGCTAAAAATGAGTATAAATTCTTTCAACTTGACTCAAAGTCCTGCATGCTGTTAACAGTACGGGTAGGACTAGTATGGGTATAACTAAGCTGACCAACTCTGACGAAAAAATCCATACACTATGAAAACCGTTTGCCTGAGCGTGATGAACGATTTCGCTTCGTTGCGGTATGGTGTACGGATTCTTTCGTCAGACTTGGTCAGCTTAGGTATAACGGACAACACTGATTAGTATATCGAATAAGAGAAATTAGATCGAAAACTCGGAACCTATTTTATTCTAAAGGAATAAATGTCTATTTGAACAGAAATACATCCTACAATTAATTACAATAAATTTGTAGCTCTAGCAAATTCAGTTTGAGATAACCGATTTGATTCCGCTCAAATTAACTTATTGATCGATTTTTAATGGAAAACAATTGGATCACCCTGATAAACAATACAGGTGTCAAAAAGTTTTTGTCGCTTTTGTTTCAATGGAAAGTGTTTTAATTTATGCAAATTAGAGTAATGAAAAAATTAAAGGGTTGTGTACAGGACACGACCACGGTGACATTAAAAATATAGCTTTTTTATCTATCACACATATCGACACACGTTCTTGTTCACTCGCCTGTTTTCATATGTTACAATTTGCTATATACCCTCCCCATTAAAACATAATTTATTGAAGGTCTTTTAACGGTAATCTATTAATTAATCAAGTATCTCACTAGGTGATTGGCATTATTTGGCTGATCCATCTAGTAAAAATAGGCTGGTCTGTCCAGAAAATATATTCGAAAGAAAAGTTCCATATTGAGAGCTGTGATGAGGAAACCCACGCCTGCCAACGGAAATATACAGATTCTCCATAAATTATGCAATTTCATTTTCCATTTAAATTTTCAATAATGTACCAATGAACTTAAGTAAACAATCTTAAGTGTAAGTATTTCTTGATCGATTAGTGGTGGAAAAATGAAATTATTTGATAAATTACATTGTTATGCAACGTTCGCACTACCAGTTAAAACGGGTTTTTATGCTATCTTGGTGACATTTTTCTTGTTGCTAATTATTAAAACGTGTTATAACTCTGTAGTGTAAACGTTGTATTATTAAACCAATTCTGCAGCGTTTTATGTTATATAGGTGTTTTATGTGGTAATAGGACTGACATAATTATATCTTCAGTACAGCGGTTTGTTTCATAATTTAAAACAGATTTATTTTAAAATTTAAATTAGTATACCCAACCGTATTTGTTGTATACCTTAAAACGCAATTAGAACAGTTGTATACCTTAAAACGCAATTAGAAAAAGTTCTGCTGGGAATGTGATTGTTTCCGATGCAATTACACTCAGATTTTTCACGCAGGGGATACAGGCCGTGTAAATGAAAACCGCGTAAATTTAAAAAAAACGCGTAAATGAAAACCGCGTAAATTTCAAAATCCGCGTAAAAAACCTGAGTGTACTCTCCTATATAAAATACTACGCTGCTGAACAGTGCAATAACTACAGACGCACGTTGTCAGATGCCTTACTGATAAAAAACATATAACCGAAATATGAAACATGAAAACCAATTGGCTCTTTACCCTACGCAGCTACAAAGCGCCGTAAACATGGATTAACAAGTTACAACGCACACGCATGCATAAAAATAAATATATTTTTTTCAAACGCAACACTCTTAAGCAGCACACACCGTATTGAATTAAATCCAAACCACCCCGCCCACCCACTTTGCAAATCATTCTGTGACACCATGCTGGTACCCGACAAATCCGCACACGGCCACCGCTGCCGAAAATGCATAGCGTCTACCGCTTATTGTAGTGCCCAGACGCTGCAGCCATGATCTTACCCGTTCGACATAAGAACAAAAACTGATTCAAACGGGTACGCGTCACCTCTATTTATAAACTAACCGTATATGGTTTAGTCACTTAGGTGCGAGTGTGTGCAAATGCCAACGTTACCGAAAATCGATAGCGCTTATTGCATCGCCCGGAGACGACGTTGCTCGTGTGGGATAAGAGCAACAACTGATTTAAACGGACATGCGTTGCTTCTATTTATGACTTTTCGTGTTTCATTGAGCAACTAAGCTGCCCTCTTTTGACGGCTGTGTCTGAGAAATCTGCCTCACGAATGGTAATTTTCCCGTTTTTTGTGAACTTTTTAATTTTACCAATTTCCAAAAGTCTACTTTTATTGGGGAGATATTAAATTATTACCAATATTTAAGTTAGGTGTTTCTGAATCGGTTGGTGTATGAATGATTAAAATCCATCTAGTAATATCGGAGTTATAAGCGTGCAAACCTTATATAGTTTCGTTACATGGGAGATAGTTTAGATTTTAGAATGACACCTAGCCCCAGATAGTGGAGTAAGACATTTTTAATGTCAAAAAAAACTTATCTGAAAAAGAAAATTTGGGATCCCTTGACCATACGATGTAATACGTAGGTATAGCAGACGATACCTGATGGAAACATGTGCAGTTATTTGTCTCAGAGACTGAAGTCTTGTCAAAATTTGAGAAAAAATGCTGATACATTACATCAAAAAGTCTTTAAAGAAAGGGTTATATATATATATATATATATATATATATATATATATATATATATATATATATATATATATATATATATATATATATATATATATATATATATATATATATATATATATATATATATATATATATATATATATATATATATATATATATATATTGTGACGAATATTATTATTCGATTGCTTTTTTTGTTTATAATACTGGCACGATACATATAGACAGCAGACTTTAGGTAGAAACGTTCGTTTGATTCACTGCACTGTTAACAAGCAGAGCGACTGAGTAGGTACTGGTATCGACCCTGTAGTAATTCCATGATCCCCAGCTCGAGAGAGCACTCAATGAAATTTTCCTCGATAGTTGATATTTTTCTTTTTATGGAATGGATTTCCTGTAAGACGAAAAAAAGCTACTAACAAGAAAACTCAAGTAGAAGCAGAACCACCAAAACACCGATGTGTCTTTTCAGAGGCACCAAAGGGCTGTCCCGGATTGAAAGACGATTTGAGCCGAGAAGAAGCGCTTGTAACCATTGTTTCATCGATATTGATGAGGCACTCTTGAGAGATTAAAAAAAACATCGGAAGGTACAATGGGGAGATTTGACTGTATTATGTTTTGTTTGTCGCATTCCGATGGAGGATGAGTATACGTTGCAGTTATGGTTACGGTCGGTCGTAACTGCGATCTGGAGCATAGTGAAAAGTGAAGACTGCATAAATAGAAATATATTAGGCTTCCAGGAGAAAAACCAGGACAGATCAAGCATTTTCCTCGACTTCCCAGGATACCAGGACAGTCAATGCAAAACCAGGACATGTCCTGCTAAAAATATTCTTTGCAAGCGAATGCCTAAATAGTAAGGAAACATTGTAATTCTAATAGTATTTTGGAGAAGCTACCAGTAAAAAAACTAACAACAATTTTTGGTCTATCATTCGGAAAGATGAATATGAAAAAAAATGCACTGAGCAACTTTCTAAGTGGAAGAAAACCCTTGAAACATTACTTTCTGTGTTCCATTATGGTCCTAGCATGACTGCAAATTTTAAGCTCGATCGGTGAATCTATATTTTTGCGTCCATGGCTTAAAGTTTGCATGGGATTTCGTGTGGGAAAATCGACTTTTACAAAATAATTTTTCCAAGAGTCGCCCATTGCATTCTAAAAATAAATCGATGCAAAAGGAAAGAAAGTCCTGAAGATCGCGAAACGATCTAACGCTTGTGGAAAAGTTTTTAAGCGAAAACCGAGTGATGTTCTGAAGATTGATGAAAATTTAAATTTTCATATGTGCTTATGTGCATTTTACAAGTTTAAGTTTACGAGATATTTGATTTAGAAAGATTTTACTAGACAGCATGAGAAGGATGATATAAACATCAGTTTTGTAATACAAATGCTCATTGTTTCATAAACAATAATAATTCTAAAGATAGATCTTTCAAAATCATATTCGTACGGTACACATTTTCTTTAAAATCGGTTAAAGTTTCCATAATAGATCATCAGTGTAATAACTTTTATTTGTAAATGCAGCTTTCAACCGTTTGTGCATTGAATTTACAATACGTTTTAGTACGTCTCATTCTCCTGATATAATTTGTTATATCCATCATTTCTAAATAAAAGTACCGAGAACTTTGTTTTAAAAGTTATTCTAAGATATTCATATTGAAATGAACATTCTGAAACATTCTAGTGGACATATAATACCACATATAACTACTCCACCATCTCTTCCCGTATCTGCTGCTTTAGGCATTTCACGTTCAGATCTAAGTTCGGTTTTTATCCACTAGAAACAACGAGACCTTTTAAATCAAAGATGTTGAATTTGGACTCGTCGACAAAGATTGCAATTTTTTAAATATTCCGATAGATTATTTCAATGTAAACTAAAAACTAATTGTTTGTTGTTCGCATTGTCGAACGGTTTCATGTCCAGAACACAGGCGCTATAACTATCCATTCTCTATACATTACGAACCGTACCGTAAACTCTAGGTAGGGGATCATCCATAAATGACGTAGAATTATATGGAGGAGGGGGATTATTGTATTCTGTGATGATGTGTGACGATAGGGGGGTAGGGGGTCATGTCATGCTATGTAGCTATGTAGGGGAATAACTAATATCGTTTTTTATTTTTTTATTTTACGGGGACAAGGGGGGGGGAGGGAGAATTACCGTCATGCTACGTTATTACCAAGGGGGGTATTTAGAGGTTTGTGACGAAATGGGGGAGGGGGGTGTTAAAAATCACTCAAAAAATGCTACGTCATTTATGGATCGTCCCTAAACCAGGAGCTATCACGTTTTATGAACCGATCGAACGATGGTTCAAGCCGGACTATTATGTATTTAGATTCTGTAATGTGGGTAGGGATTAAGTATCACCAATGATTAAGTGTCGTCCCTCTTCCTAATTTTTATATACAGTTTAGGGTTGATTATCCGTGATTCGATTAGTTATCCGCGAAAAAAATTCGATTATCTGGGTGTGACGGTAAGGCTTAACGGAAAGTTAGTTTTTTACTTAAACAATGCTGGACTTGTTCTTATTTTTCAGTTAGTCTTTCCGGTTCAATGCTGTATACGGGTAGAAACAATTTTGGTTTTTTCGTTTTGTGCTCATACTTAGGTACATTAACGCGCAGTTTATTAAACTGAATCAAGTATGTAATAGGGACAATATTTGGTATAGATTTTCAGTTTTCGGAGTTGCTTTATGCGTCATGCCAAAGCTGTTTTGCTTTGCTAGGTTGATACTGTGCACCACACTTTGTAGTTGGACTAGTCGACAAAAACTACAATCTTTCCAATATTCCGTTGGAATGTTCCAATGTTGTTTAGTAAATTACCCCTTGAAGCCGCAAATATTGCCCCATAGCTTCAAAACGTTACTGTGATCAATTTGAGATGATTTTCACAATATTGTTTTAAAAACAACATTGCGCATTTAAAGGTTAAATATCAATTCTTTGCTCTTCATTGATGAACGGCTTCTTGTTCAGAACACAGGCATTGTAGTTGTCTGTTCATTATACATTACGAGCCGTGCCAATCTATATTTATGCATTAATGCTCTGATCCAGTTTGCTTAACATATATATATATATATATATATATATATATATATATATATATATATATATATATATATATATATATATATATATATATATATATATATATATATATATATATATATATATATATATATATATATATATATATATATATATATATATATATATATATATATATATATATATATATATATATATATATATATATATATATATATATATATATATATATATATATATATATATATATATATATATATATATATATATATATGTTAAGCAAACTGGATCAGAGCATTAATGCATAAATATAGATTGGCACGGCTCGTAATGTATAATGAACAGACAACTACAATGCCTGTGTTCTGAACAAGAAGCCGTTCATCAATGAAGAGCAAAGAATTGATATTTAACCTTTAAATGCGCAATGTTGTTTTTAAAACAATATTGTGAAAATCATCTCAAATTGATCACAGTAACGTTTTGAAGCTATGGGGCAATATTTGCGGCTTCAAGGGGTAATTTACTAAACAACATTGGAACATTCCAACGGAATATTGGAAAGATTGTAGTTTTTGTCGACTAGTCCAACTACAAAGTGTGGTGCACAGTATCAACCTAGCAAAGCAAAACAGCTTTGGCATGACGCATAAAGCAACACCGAAAACTGAAAATCTATACCAAATATTGTCCCTATTACATACTTGATTCAGTTTAATAAACTGCGCGTTAATGTACCTAAGTATGAGCACAAAACGAAAAAACCAAAATTGTTTCTACCCGTATACAGCATTGAACCGGAAAGACTAACTGAAAAATAAGAACAAGTCCAGCATTGTTTAAGTAAAAAACTAACTTTCCGTTAAGCCTTACCGTCACACCCAGATAATCGAATTTTTTTCGCGGATAACTAATCGAATCACGGATAATCAACCCTAAACTGTATATAAAAATTAGGAAGAGGGACGACACTTAATCATTGGTGATACTTAATCCCTACCCACATTACAGAATCTAAATACATAATAGTCCGGCTTGAACCATCGTTCGATCGGTTCATAAAACGTGATAGCTCCTGGTTTAGGGACGATCCATAAATGACGTAGCATTTTTTGAGTGATTTTTAACACCCCCCTCCCCCATTTCGTCACAAACCTCTAAATACCCCCCTTGGTAATAACGTAGCATGACGGTAATTCTCCCTCCCCCCCCCTTGTCCCCGTAAAATAAAAAAATAAAAAACGATATTAGTTATTCCCCTACATAGCTACATAGCATGACATGACCCCCTACCCCCCTATCGTCACACATCATCACAGAATACAATAATCCCCCTCCTCCATATAATTCTACGTCATTTATGGATGATCCCCTACCTAGAGTTTACGGTACGGTTCGTAATGTATAGAGAATGGATAGTTATAGCGCCTGTGTTCTGGACATGAAACCGTTCGACAATGCGAACAACAAACAATTAGTTTTTAGTTTACATTGAAATAATCTATCGGAATATTTAAAAAATTGCAATCTTTGTCGACGAGTCCAAATTCAACATCTTTGATTTAAAAGGTCTCGTTGTTTCTAGTGGATAAAAACCGAACTTAGATCTGAACGTGAAATGCCTAAAGCAGCAGATACGGGAAGAGATGGTGGAGTAGTTATATGTGGTATTATATGTCCACTAGAATGTTTCAGAATGTTCATTTCAATATGAATATCTTAAAATAACTTTTAAAACAAAGTTCTCGGTACTTTTATTTAGAAATGATGGATATAACAAATTATATCAGGAGAATGAGACGTACTAAAACGTATTGTAAATTCAATGCACAAACGGTTGAAAGCTGCATTTACAAATAAAAGTTATTACACTGATGATCTATTATGGAAACTTTAACCGATTTTAAAGAAAATGTGTACCGTACGAATATAATTTTAGAATTATTATTGTTTATGAAACAATGAGCATTTGTATTACAAAACTGATGTTTATATCATCCTTCTCATGCTGTCTAGTAAAATCTTTCTAAATCAAATATCTCGTAAACTTAAACTTGTAAAATGCACATAAGCACATATGAAAATTTAAATTTTCATCAATCTTCAGAACATCACTCGGTTTTCGCTTAAAAACTTTTCCACAAGCGTTAGATCGTTTCGCGATCTTCAGGACTTTCTTTCCTTTTGCATCGATTTATTTTTAGAATGCAATGGGCGACTCTTGGAAAAATTATTTTGTAAAAGTCGATTTTCCCACACGAAATCCCATGCAAACTTTAAGCCATGGACGCAAAAATATAGATTCACCGATCGAGCTTAAAATTTGCAGTCATGCTAGGACCATAATGGAACACAGAAAGTAATGTTTCAAGGGTTTTCTTCCACTTAGAAAGTTGCTCAGTGCATTTTTTTTCATATTCATCTTTCCGAATGATAGACCAAAAATTGTTGTTAGTTTTTTTACTGGTAGCTTCTCCAAAATACTATTAGAATTACAATGTTTCCTTACTATTTAGGCATTCGCTTGCAAAGAATATTTTTAGCAGGACATGTCCTGGTTTTGCATTGACTGTCCTGGTATCCTGGGAAGTCGAGGAAAATGCTTGATCTGTCCTGGTTTTTCTCCTGGAAGCCTAATATATTTCTATTTATGCAGTCTTCACTTTTCACTATGCTCCAGATCGCAGTTACGACCGACCGTAACCATAACTGCAACGTATACTCATCCTCCATCGGAATGCGACAAACAAAACATAATACAGTCGAATCTCCCCATTGTACCTTCCGATGTTTTTTTTAATCTCTCAAGAGTGCCTCATCAATATCGATGAAACAATGGTTACAAGCGCTTCTTCTCGGCTCAAATCGTCTTTCAATCCGGGACAGCCCTTTGGTGCCTCTGAAAAGACACATCGGTGTTTTGGTGGTTCTGCTTCTACTTGAGTTTTCTTGTTAGTAGCTTTTTTTCGTCTTACAGGAAATCCATTCCATAAAAAGAAAAATATCAACTATCGAGGAAAATTTCATTGAGTGCTCTCTCGAGCTGGGGATCATGGAATTACTACAGGGTCGATACCAGTACCTACTCAGTCGCTCTGCTTGTTAACAGTGCAGTGAATCAAACGAACGTTTCTACCTAAAGTCTGCTGTCTATATGTATCGTGCCAGTATTATAAACAAAAAAAGCAATCGAATAATAATATTCGTCACAAGCTAGTGTGAACAATAAAGCACCGTTACTTCCATCGGTGCGATATCGATCATTCATTTTAAGATGTTTGAAACTCAACAGCAAAATTCAACAGCAAATTTACAAATGTAAACAAAGCAATCGAATAATAATATTCGTCCCAAGCCAGTGTGAACAATAAAGCACCGTTACTTCCATCGTTGCGATATCGATGATTCATTTTAAGATGTTTGAAACTCAACAGGCTAACGGAAGTCGTCGTTATACAAGCCCACCACACTCGTTACTGATAACGATTAAAACTTTGGCCATAACGGAAAGCTACGCTATGTATTTTGTATTTGTATTTGTATAAAAAAGTCCAACTGACAATTTGTCTAAATGAACTAAACTAAGCTAAGTTAAACTAAACACAATTAAACTAGTGACAATACACGACGACGAAACTGCGAAGAATTCACGACGAAGTCGAAAATTTCAGCAAACTCGTTGAAGCGACGACTCATTGCTAAAATCGGACTATTGGCAGCGTAGTTAGTGCTGCGCATTTCAGAATGCAGCAGGGCTCGTGGGAGAAGAGAACGGGTAGGCGCGTAGAGGCTGATTTGCGCTAGTAGCTCTGGATCATCATATTCAGCCAGCAGAATCTTTGACACGAAAGTAGCCTGCGCTGCATGTCTCCGATCCGTTAAAGTATTAAGTCCTAAAAGACGACAACGGTCCTCGTACGGTGGTAGGTTTAACGGATCGTTCCACGGCAATCCACGCAACGCATATCGTATGAATTTACGCTGGACTGCTTCGATCCTAAGGCTCCACGTTGCTTGATAGGGGCACCAAACGACGTTTGCAAATTCCAACTGCGGGCGTATCAATGAGCAATAAAGAGCCTTGAAACACAGAGGATCCCGAAATTCACTGGAAATTTTGAAAATAAATCCCAGTAATCGATTGGCTCTGTCGATGGACGCAGAGACATGATGAGTATACGTTAACTTTTTATCAAGAATGACTCCTAGATCCTTCACGTGGTCAACGCGTTGCAGCTGAGTTCCTGCGATGTTATAGTTGAAGGTAAGCATATTTCTCGTTCGAAAATAGCTGATGACAAAACATTTTGCAACACTAAAGACCATTATGTTTCTTACACACCAGCTATAAAAGGTATCGATAAGATGCTGTGGCTCACGGCAATCGGCTTCATTTCGTATGACAAGAAAAAAATTTAAGTCGTCGGCAAAAAACAGCTTTCCTCCACGCCTTAGAACGAAAACTGCATCATTCACGAACAGTGAAAAAAGCAGTGGACCCAGCGTACTACCTTGAGGAACTCCGGAAGTGTTGAAAAAGGATTCTGAAACAATATCGCCAATTTGAACAACGACTTCACGGTGTACAAGGTAGGATCGAAGCCAATGGCAGAATCTAGTAGAACACCCTAGCTTATCAAGCTTTGTTATCAGTATCTCTCAGGCTGCCTTTAGATCAGTGTAAATAGTATCCACTTGCAATTTCTTAGACAATTGTTGCGTGCAAAATGACGTGAAGCAGACGAGATTCGTCTCGACCGAACGTCCGGGGAAAAATACGTGCTGGGATGTACTGATGTAGTGTCGACAAGCAGAAAATAACGCTTCGTTGATAATTGATTCAAATACTTTAGATTCGACTCCAAGCGAAGTGAAGCTCTCCATGTTGCATCTGTCACCCTTCTTGAATACCGGGAACATTACTGAGCGTTTCCAATCCTCAGGAAACGTTTTCTGCTGAAGCGATAGGTTAAAAATATATGCAAGTGGTGTAACAATTAAGTCCGAACATTTTTTCAATACAGTTGAAGGTATAGCACTGAGGCCGGGTGCATGGGATGACTTGGTTTTCCGGATTGCAGATATAACCATTTGTTCGGAGACAGTAAACACATCCATATCAACAGCACAAGCAGGAACGTCACGAGAACCATTTTCGAGTTCGATTGCGGTTGGCGAGTCAGCTGAAAAAACACTTGAGAAGAATCTGGCAAACAGCGTACATTTCGCCACAGTTGTCGTAGCTTCTTCGCCGTCGTAAAGCATCCTTCATGGAAGTCCAGTTTATTTTCGCTTCGTGTTGACAAATGACCAAAAGCCCTTTGGGTTTCGGCGTAGATTATTCTGCATGCGGTTTACATAGCGTTTATACAGAAGCTTGTTGTAACAACGATACTCATTACTGGCAAAAGTGAACATTCGCTTAGAAAGAAGACACCGTCGATTTGTGTACGCACGTAGAGTTTTTGCTCGAGTACGTTTTAGCTTTCGAAGAGTGCTGTTTGATCAGGGCGGCTTGCTAGGAGGTTGACATTTAGGCACTGAGGTCTCAACACAGTTCAGTAGTAGTCGCTTGTGGAGGGCAACTGCAACATTAACACTCCTTTGGGCATACAGTACACTCCAATTAATTTATGACAGAGAACTGCGTAGCTTTACAAAATCAGTTTTGCGAAAGTTGAGACGGTCGACAGAAACAGTTTCTACGTACTGAACTGAGCGAATAGTGCCAATTGAGATTTCAAGCGCGGGATGAAAGTTGTCAAGTGGAACAATCACGCTGGATGCTTCATTGACGGAACATACAAGTATAATAGTCTCACTAACGAAGACGAGATCCAGAAAGCGTGACTGGTGATTGGGAATCATGCTTACTTGACTTAATCCGTTGAAAGCAAATCCGTCCAGTAGCATACGACTAGCGATGTTGGTTGTCGAAGCAATCGGGTCAGGGTAAGCGTATCCGTGTCGTGACGGCACCCAAATGAGCCCTGGCTGATTGAAATCACCAAGGACAATCATCACGCCATCCGCACCAGCTTGTGAAGAAGCGTTATTCACAGCATCAATGTGAAGTTGCATGACATTGCAGTCGAGTCGCTTTTCAGGAGGAATATAGACAGCACCGATATAAAAGTTCCTCGATGGAGTTGTAATTCTAACCCAAACAGCCTCAACACTGGTTAAACTACCTACATCAATCTCACATGAGGCAAATACGGTGAAAACAGCAATCAAAACTCCTCCTCCACGACCGCAAATACTGTTGCCACTATTTCGGTCCGCACGGTACACGGTAAGCATCGCCGAAAAGCTGCACCGATGTTATCCTCGCATCAAGCCATATTTCGGTGAAGACGCAAACATAGTAGTCACCGTCCACAGCAGCAAAATACACGTCATCAATTTTCGTCTTAAGCCCTCTCGCGTTCTGATAGTAGATCCGCAAACCATCAGCGTCATGTGAGAGGTGTCGTGCTGCATACCAATTTTCAGGACTGCGAGTTCGATGATCAGTATAACCGCGAGTAACGCGGGGAGAGCAGAATGTACTGTTGTCCAGAAGGGGAGCAAGCAGCGGTGCGGAGGGAATGACCGAGTTATGACTGTTGTGTCCAGCGGCTGACTGCAATGGGAGGCATACTTGAGGGTGCGCAGTATCACGTGTAGCGTCGGAAGGACATATATTCTTCAAATGTTTTCCTGTGCGGACAGATGCGATACGATCGAAATTTTCATTTTGACATTGAAGATTCGCTGCAGCGGTAGAGCCCATTAAGTTGTGTTCATCATCAGACTGTAAGTGAAATTTACATTGAGGGTGTGCAGTATCTGGAAGTGCTTCGGAAGGACATATACCCTTCTTGGCTTTACCTGACACAGAAGAAGTCGCTGATTCGTCAGGTAGACCGAGATCGCTCGCCGGGGTACAAGAAGTTGGACAGACGAGTTTATCCAGAATAACTTGACGCTACTGTCCACCACCAGATGGATTCTTCTCCGCAGCAATCCTGATGATAGGTCGTGGAATTTTTGAATTGGTCACAAATTCACGGAAGTAGATGTTCTCCGACCAAGAGTCTTTGGACAGAGCCTTATCCCTGTATGATTTGCTAACGCCAACTTTAAAGGTTATGAAGCTCAGAGACGAGAGATCCTTGTCCTTAAGAACTAGACGCACTATTCTCGGTTGCAGATCCACCCCCAGATAGTCATTTACAAGCTTAGAAATTTCATCATCCGTCGTGCTGGGATCGAATGCTGACAAGTAAACCCATAACAACTCCTCAGGTGGTGAAATTGTTTTTATCGTTTCAAACGCAGCTTTGGATCCACGAATATTAGGAATTTTTATTTTGAGCGGATCATCTTCACGTTTTCGCTTGGGCGTGTTTGAAACTGGATTATATGCAGCAATCCCTTTCCAAGGCGTGCTTCCGGTTGGGGATAGCGGTTTCGAGTCAACTTTAACCGAGAGAGCTTTGACGACATCTTTCAAATCAGTTATGTCATTCTTTATAGATTTCTGTCGTCGGGTACTATGTCGCAACAACGCGAAGCCATTCTACGGAAATTATCATTCGAAAATAAGTCAGCACAGCCGTTGCACATCCAGAATTGGTTCCGTGGGTGGGTTCCCAGGACGTCACGAACATCATAATCCATCTTGACGCAAATCATGTGGAACGAATTTCCGCAGTAGCCACGACATGTGATTCGATCAGAATCATTAACCACTTTCGAGCAGTTGGTACAAGCCATGCTTTTGGTGTAGAAATAACGCCTAGCGGGTATGCAATATGCGCAAAATAACTAACGGGTATGATAACGTGCGTCAATCCAAGCGAACTTGCACGCAATGTGTGATCTCAGCTATCTACCAGAAGATGTCGCTTTTGGCGGAAAAATTGAGCGTGACGTAGTGCACAGTGATAACGTCAACAAAAATCACAAACAAAACTTGCACTTTCACGAATCAACACAACTAGATAATATCGTGCTTGAAGCCACTAAATTTCAATGCACTCGTACAACCGATAAACACATAAAACAAAAATAAAACAGATCGCGATTGTAAAAATACTAAAAACTTGAAAAAAACTTTCAGCTCCATAGACAACCGGTATTCAACAAACAGTGATGCCAGAAAAAAAACATGCAATACGTTGTTGAGCATGACAATGTTAGGACCAAGATACCCGTTTATATTCACAATGATAAGATTGATATGTGTCTGCACGATCTACACACGGGTACTATTAATAAATTTATTACAACCATCATGTCGGAATACGTAAGATGGAATCCTTTAAGTTTGAAACCAGGAGAAAATTTTTCTATGTGATTCCAACGGTGTTTGTTTCGTGAAAATGCGAGTGACGGAACCTATTCCGTCATATCTGAACTTTCAATTCAAAGCAAAACGCGTGACCAAATCTCAAATCACGCTGTGCACGTATGAAGAACAGACTCCTGCGTGTCCTACGTTGTTACACAAGAAGATACACTGCGAGAAACCATGTACACAAACCTCTAACGAAGCAATATCAACTGCAAGCATACCCATCACACAAGTTTTCAACAACATCAACTGAATCACAAACCACTGGAGTTGCAGCTCAGGCACCAACGAATACTGGAACAACAAAACCTACACACAGCATGTCCGATCATTGTGATGCGCCTACTACTTCCCAATCAACCGCTAGCACCACCGATAGTAAAGTAAATAACAAAGAACACGGATACGCGATCGTGACCCGTAGGCCCCACAAACAACTCAGACCAGGTAATCGTGAAAGCCCATACAACATCAACAGCAAGGATAGCATGAATAAGATAAGAATAAGATCTTTACGCAAAGTAACAAAGCGCGTACACAAGATCCGATGGATATACAATAAAATTCGATTTTTTTATTTTGATTATAGAGGTTTTAACCTTAAGATCATTCGTCTCTTCGGGTTAGAAAAATCTCTCATGAAAATTTTCTAACCCTATGTGCGGGGTCGGGGCTCGAACCCAGGTGCGCTGCGTACAAGGCAATCGATTTACCAACTACGCTACGCCTACCCCCAATTCGATTTATTTATTTTTATTTACACATTGATAATATTAAAAGATCCACGGCTCAGGTCATGCATTGAGGCGTGTCAAATAAATGAAATAGCTAATAGACGATTAACATGCCTTCACACCTGGACGCTAAACAGCGACTAACCGACGAGTCTAGCATCCTACATAACAGGGAGTATGAAATGTCGCACTCAAACCAGTGCTGCGAAGTTTCAAAACCAGTTACTTATTTCTGCTTGTTTTTACCGAAAGCAGAATTCAGATTCATCGCCTCTCTCATTCATTAACTTTCCAACTGACTGAAACTTCATGCAGATTGGAATTGAGTGCAGAGGAAATATAAATTCCTTTACCAACCAAAGCATTTATTTGTTTTTATGTGGATTTATCTTCTACATTTTAGAAATTTTTGGTAACAACGGTAGGTTTTGTAGCTCTCAAATCGAGAGATAATAGTTGTCACTGGAAATTGCCAGGCATAGCGCAGGGAATCTACTTGGTATCGCTGATGTTGCTGATTTACGTCAATGTCATGTTTTGCCTTTCTCAATAGAAAGGTATTGCAATAGACCTTTCTCGTCCGACCTAACCCCATTTTTTCTTATTTTTAATCGAAAGATTGCACATTTTTAATAATATTTCCGCTAAAATGAGACATTTAGGAGCTATCGTGATTTTTTGATGATTTTTTTAAATTTGAAAAAATGCAAGAATGTTGAATATTTTTTTCACCTTTGCAAGAATGGTGGGACTCAAAATGTGTGTTTGGGCAGCACTGTTTTGTATATTTTTGTTTGAGTTCTTGGCAACGCGGTAAATGAAGTGGTGAGTTGCGGTACAAAATTCATTTATAATGTAAACAAACTAAAGTGAACCTCTCGCTGTAGAACATTGCATGAAAATGTTTAACCTCACTTTTTTGACAGTTCGGAGAGCTTGTTTACATGGTCTTGGATTTTTTTTTAATTCGATCATAGTATGAAAAACTCAGCTCAGCTTACTTCTTACACATGATTCGTTGAAGTAAGCAATTTCTAGCCAAACATTTGAAAAAGGCCTACTGCCAAATGCATACAAATCGAATTTTTATGTTCTCCATTGAATCCAGGGACAGAACCTGCAAATAGATGTTGTCTTCTTAATTTTTTGTTCATTTTATGTTTTGTCTCGCATTGGCTGCATTTCACAGTTCCCCTTAGCTGCATTTGACGTTAGATTTTTTCATATCCGCATGTCCCGTCTCAATTAAAAACTATCTATCCGATCATGTACATAACGCAACAATGGATTATGAAGAGTTTTGATAACGATTCTATCACACTTTATAAAAGGGCCTGGCTCATATAAAAGTACTAACTAGCAATACATTTATTATAAAATGATTATAAAGGATTATTATAACTGATTACAAAAAAAAATATAAAAGCAGTGGAATCCCTAATAAAAAAATATAATACACGAACTTTAACCCATATAGTGCAATGATTCCACATATTGTTTGGATGATACCCTGAATAGGTCGTTAGGCTCTTGAATCATAAGATGTTTATTAGGGATACCTACTCAATGAATTAAGGGGTGATGTAAAGTGCTCAAACCGAAGGTAATTTTGTTTTACGATTTTGAAGGCAAGGCAACAATGGACCTCTTGTGTAATGTATAAAAAAAGTATTTTTCAGTCACGCAGAGTTACACATACGAGTTTCCAAGAGTAGAAGTCAAACTATTTCCACGCGGAGCGCCACGGCGGACATGATAACTCTCCATAAAATTGTCTGGAACAGGAAATTTAGTAAGATTTATAAAGTTTCGACTTGTAGTTCTTCGATGAACAAAAAAAAACAAAAAGAAAATAGTTCGAATTTCGGAAAATGACATCATAAAAACTGAAATAGATTATATACAATCGCTCACTTTTTTTTCAAAATAATGTGGAGAAAACTTTTTTTATTCAGTTTTCCGTGGTTCATCGACTTGCTACACATATTATGCATTCACATTAAAATATGATGTCAATCCGCTGAATAGTTTATGAGTCATCGTGTCTGCCAATTTGAAAAATGCGGTTTCGAAACAAACCCCTGTTAAATTGTGGATTGATTGAAATTGCAGCAAATACGCGCGAGGAATGCATGGCTGTTTAAAACAAAACAAGTTCAGCGTGGCCACCGATTTTTTTACTCACTACAACAGACTCCCCCATTAATCGAAACTACAACTGCTTTAGGCCTAACTTTTCCATAATTTACATACAGAGCCAATCTGATTTTATAAAGTTCAATATGGTCATCAAATCAGATTAACTTTTATAACTTTTAGTGTAATATCAGACCTTAAAAGAATTTTTTGCAATCAAACGAAATAAAACAGTAACAGCTTTTTAAATAGGATCATAACGAATTTGACCAAAACTTCTTTTGTCTATGTTTACGTTTGGCAGTTAGGCCTTTTTCAATTGTTTGGGTAGAATTCAGTTTATGTTTTCGTTGTTAATTTGCTAATTTATTGTCAACTATTGTACACGGTAACCTGTTGTTGCGATCAATTTAATTTGGTTTGTTTTGTTGCTGAATTACAAGGTTAGTTACAAAGCATTTTGATAATATATGGTAATTGATGACCTTTACACCCCATTCTAGGTCCGCACCAGTTGCAGCTGTTTCGCCCCGTCCGGCGATGGTCCAGCCTGCACCGCACTCGGCCGTCGGTACCTCAATGGCAACCACCAACCAGAGACTTGGATTAAAGGCTAAAACGTCAGCCACGGCCGGTGGTGTTGCAATCGGTTTTGCCGTCGGTCACAACGTTGGACATGCCCTCGGCGGAATATTCAGCGGTTCCGATTCGAAGGAGGCAGTTCCAGTAGCAGCCTGTCTTCGATTCTGCAATACGCTCCGGTTTGTGACGAGGCTAACACTCCGATAAGACCATGCTCGAGGGAGATAAAACGGTTCTGCTCCTGTGCCTAAGGACAGGCCGATTTGACCCAGCGCGAAGGTTTCAACGAGGCGCTCAGGTATAAGTAACAGTCCCGCAGAATAAGATACATAGCAAAATTATCCAAAGAATAAGAGCTGGCAGCCGAAGCGAAGTATCATACATCATCACATACAGAGAAGCAATATACAGAACGCAGCGTAATTCCTCAAAATTTTCATAGCGGAATTTAGTCAACCGAAATTGTAGTCATCAGTCGAGAGAGAGACTGATAGGTTATCAGCAGCAACCAGGAAGTCGAAATCTCGCAGCGGTTTTGCGTATCCTAAAGTGAAGTAGAGTGCCTTAAGTTATAACGAATATCGGTTAACAATGGTAGACTATTACAAACTGCCGGATGTGACCTGAACCGCCACCGATGTGGAAATCAAAAAGGAAAACAAAAAACTAGCGCTACAATGGCACTCAGATAAAAATCCAAACAATTCAGCAGAATTGAATCGGCGATTTAAGGAGATCCCCGAAGCATATGAGGCGCTATCAGATGAAAAAAAACGTCGCAGCTATGACCAGTACGGCAAGGAGGGTCTGATGGCCAACGGTTCCGAGTGGTACCACCATAACACACGGCACTGGTGGTACAATGGCGGTGGTATCAACGACGAGTTTGATATCTTTGACGGATTCCCGTTAACGTTCCGCAACCCAAAGGAGGTGTTTAGGAAGTTCTTCGGTGGCTAACCGTTTGAGGAGTTTTTCAGGGTAACATACCACCATAATGGGCATCGGTCGAATAAAATCAGCAATGGACCGCGACTTTCACACACGCAGAACGTAATCAGATCGCCGTTTACGCCACCCTTCGTGAGCTTCAACCTGGATCCAATGGCGCACCGAGGCGGCGGTTTCACCTCGACATCGGAGTTTAGCGTCGGCAGTGGTCCGGTGCAGCGGACGTCCACCTCGACAAAAAAATCTATTTACTTATTGCTAATACTTGACTACCATGAAAAATCGTTCATGCAAGGTAAATAAATAAACAAAGCGATCATCACATACTAAAACGTCCAAATTTTCTGCTTCTTAACACCGGTGCTAAGAAGTGTCCGAACAATAAACACACTTTTCTCTCAAAAATATTTTTCCGACCAATTCTTCAGTGATTTAGCAGGGTAGGTAACATTCAAGTATAATATGGCAGATTTTACATTTTATTTACCTTTGAATCGATAAAAAGTGATGCGCACTGTTTGGAACCGAGGATAATCGATAACGCAAAGGTTAACTTTCCGGTTGATCGGCAACGACTAAAGGCTAGTTTACAGTTATTAAAACGTGTCACGGGATTTGGGTCGCTGTGTATTTTAAATGCAGCTCGGGATTTAAAATCCCATGACGGGAAATGAGTCTCATTAAAATGAGTTTTCCTGAAGTGTAAACCCAACCGCGGGAAACATCACGGGATTTTAAAACTCTCCACAAAGAAATCCGGCCGGGAACAATTTCAACACAAATTGTTTCCGACGGGGAAAATAGTATTTTTATAGGGTTTGCAATTTGCCGCAAGTTTGATTTTGTTTGTATTTTTAAGAAGGAGCAGAGTTATAGTTTGACAGTTTGGAGAGATCTCGACGGGAAATTTTCCCTGATCAAATCCCGCGACCCATTTCTCGTACTGTAAATTAAACTTAAGGACATTCGTAGCGTATACGTTTGGCTTATCAGAGGGAAACTAATAGAAATAAAAAGATCCGTTCACCGATGGTATTCCCGGTCGGAAGTGATTGAAATTGTTGCTCAGAACTCAATATATCTCCGTGAATCCATACTAGTGCGCTATCGAAGCAACGGACAAGTGTAAAGTATGTTGATTTTCTTTCAAAGAGCATCGAAAGTATTCACTCAAGCGAAAAATAATGTTTTTGACAGGTATATGAATGAATTATTTTAGCATCAGTGATGCCAGGTCTATTAAGCAATAGCCAACAGTAAAAATATAAAAGTCTGCAGATTGACACAAAAATCTTCAATAAATTTGACATAGAAATGTAGTGTGTTGATAGTTTAAATGATCAAAAATGTTGAAGGCTGCTTAAAATTAGCTGGCACAGGCTTTGTTCTGCAAAATATTTCTAATCTGCAAAAGATCTGCAGCGAAATAGCAAAATCTGCAGATTTACTAATATATATGCAGATTTGGCATCCTTTTACTATTCCCCACAGGAAATTCATCCAAATGGTGTAAAAATACGGGGAAACAAGGCAAGATAGGTATTCAGAATATGGAGTTAAATGAGCAGTTCGCACTATTTTTTGATTTTTTGAATAGTTAGAGGTACCAAATCATCGCGGCAATATGCAGTAACGAATCGGGGATAAAAAAGGAAGCATTCTAGCATATAAATTTTTTTGACGAGAAAGGTCTATTGCTCTGAAAACCGACTTTTTAACGGAGGCCCAGAGGGCCGAGTGACATATACCATTCGATTCAGTTCGTCGAGTTCGGCAAATGTCTGTGTGTGTGTGTGTATGTATGTGTGTATGTATGTATGTGTGTGTGTATGTGTGTGTGTGTATGTGACCAAAAATGTCACTCATTTTTCTCAGAGATGGCTGAACCGATTTTGACAAACTTAGTCTCAAATGAAAGGTGCAACGTTCCCATAGGCTGCTATTGAATTTCTAATGGATCCGACTTCCCGTTCCGGAATTACAGGGTGATAAGTACGAACACGCAGAAAATGTCGATTTTAATAAATTCTGCAATGAATGTATAAAGGTGAAAATTTTTCCAAAATATGACCACAACTGCTTCGATTTGTAGTATTAGGTCACTAACATCCATTCAAAGTCTATTTGGCCACATTGGCCACCATCCTCGGTTCCGGAAGCCCCGGCGGAAGTATCTAAATTCAGAATAACAGTCACATCGGTTTCTCGGAGATGGCTAGACCGATTCGACTAAACTTGGCCTCAAATGAAAGGTATTGCGTCCCCGTAAATGGATATTTAATTTCATCCCGATCCGACTTCCGGTTCCGGAGTTACAGGTTGTGGCGTGCGATCACATAGCAAATTGTGATTCAAACCGATACTCCGATGAAAGCAAAAAAGGTAAAAATTTCGCTATAATATCTCTCAAACAACTTAAATTTGCTGTTCTAGGTCACCGACGGCCAACCAAACTTTCGTTGACTACATTGACCACCATTGACGGTTCCGGAAGTACCCGGGAAAAGCAGCCATCTTTCAAAATTTACGAACTCGCATCAGTTTCCCGGAAATGGTTAGGCCGATTTTCACAAACTTGGTCACAAATGATAGCTATAATATCCCCACAGATGTTTATAAAATTTCGTACGGATCGCTTATATGGGTCCGGAAATATAGACTAAATCGTCCGGTCACATATGAAATTCCCATATAAGCCGGAACTCAAATTTTTTCTCAAAGGGGGGACCCCATGAAATTTCAGAAATCGAATTCGTATTTTTGATGCCAAACATCTTTAAAATGCATGAAACGTCGAGATTTTATGTTATCTCGAAAATTTTTTTTTGTAAGAATCGACTTTTTGGGACTTTGCCGATTTTGCACCTTTTTTCAGTTCAATATTACCGTGGCTGTTTTTTCTTTTTCAAAATTTTAGAACTCGAATAATGATTTATTTTCCTGTATATAGTTGTCATGTGATGTATAATAATAAAATGTAATACATGCATTTAAAAGCTTTTAATGAATATAAACAACGCACACATTCTCGTGATTCATGATTGAGAAAGGCACAATTGCACCGCTAGGTGGATTAAAATAGGTTTTTTAGTACTAAAAACTCCTCGCCGGTCCTGCACTGATCATCTCAGCATGAAACGTTTACTGATGGTGGTGTAGCAAGAACTGCCTTTGTGTATATCAGAAAAAGGTCATCCTCCCAGACTCCCAGAACTTTTTTACTGCCGAAGCTCTGCTTGCCAGACCGCAGAACTTTTTCACTGCCGAAAACATGCGGAAAAGGCAATGTTGATTGAGTGGGGGGAAGCAGTACTCTTTCGACTGTCCTGGTTTTTTACTCGTCTGATATGGTCACCCTAGTTTAAATTTTTACGTAAAGAAGGATTAATTCTCTGCAACTGATTTTGGGATAGATTTTGTTCCACAGCCTTTAAAAAACATTTTGATTCTTAATGATTTGATTGCCTGTGTAAAATGCCTTAGTCCCCTATACTGATGAAATGTTGATAGTATTATCAAAATCGAAGATGATCGGACACGTTTAAACCGGGAGGGTTAAGAAGCTTGTCAGAGGTGGTATGAAATACTAGACTGGGGAAAACTTTAATTTAATCGGTTATCTAAAATTACTATTTCAAAGATTCCTCGAAATATCAAATAGTCAAATGTTAGAATAAAATATAGAGCATTTACTGTATATTGGTTTTGTTTCCACAACTGCAACAATTAACAGATTAAGGGCCGATTTCTTCACCCTCGCTTAACTTTTAAACCAGGTTCACCAGTATGTTTAAACCTGGCTTAAGGTTCAGGCCGAGCCAACCAGCCAGGTGTCGAGATCTGTTCGGCGATTCCCGTGGAGCAGTGTGTGTGTGTGTGCATGTGTGTGTGTGGGTGTGTGAGTTAAATATGATAGGAAAGCTTAGGATTATTATTGATATCAGAACTCTGGAATGAGTGTCTATTGGAATGTTTTCAGGCAGGTATTTGATATTGATGTTATTAAACAACTGTATTTTTAAATTATGTAGGACATCGAACAAGACTTATTTCTTTATTTTAGGTTGAAAATCTCAAAATGTGAACTTCAGAATGATTGGAAGTACGTAGAATACGCACCTAGATATTTTACGCAATGTATTGTAGTATATTGAAGTTTTGTGAATCAGTGCAGTAAAATCGGTCGTAGAGGCCAATGTGAATCTAATCTATAATCTAATTTCATGTGTGTTGGGCGTTTCATCCAAGTCTACCGTATGGTCTATGGTAGAACATAACTCATCCTCATGTTTTACCGCCGACACCCAACTCCTACTCTGCAGAAGGCAAAGAATTCTTCACCTTTCCTTTCGATCATGCCCATATGAGCCTGCCTAGTTCTAGTTTTCCGTTCTAAGTTTATAACTGATTCGCTCTAGAATACCTATCCGTCTTTCAATTTCATTGCTTTCGTTTCTCTTAGTCTCAAATTTGCCGAAAATAGCCAACAAAATCGATACAGCAAAACCGAGGAAAGTCTATGTACCAAACTACAAACTTGATTCTGAGCTTGCAGATTGCTGAGTGAATGTCGATTTTTCCAGTTTCGCTTTGTGCTGTGATGCGAATCTCATAATGGTTTGTTCATCCCCAGCTATCTGTTCTGCGATGAATACAAAGCCTGATGAGTGGCGTAGTCGAGTAAAGGCTGACACAATCTGGCTTAGAATAGATCACACAGCATTGTGTTCGACGGATGAAGTAAACTCTTCCGAATGCCACGCTCACTGAATCTGGAGAAGGTCTCTTTATGAGAATTTTTGGTATAAGGTGGAATGCGTGCTGGGTTTGGCTGCAGGAGAAGGATGATGTGAAAAGACTACCCAATGCGCAGCGTACGATCGTGTGCAGTTTCACATTGGTTTGGAGTGAAATTGTCCTTTTTCTTTTTTAAATATTTGGCGCAGTTGTACTGCTTAAGGTATGGTTATACGAAAATTAATTCGAAAGAGTTAAGGGGGTCCTCTACTCGCGAGGCCTGAAATTGAGCACTTTTTTTGGGAATAAATGGTAAAGCATCTCCTCAATGGATTTTAAAACATTTTTTTAATGTTGAAGATACATGTTCTGACTTTTCAATTTTACATTTCAAGACGAAAAAAAAAATCTCTAGCGAGCTTGAAAATTCATTGATGACATTGATGTTGAAACTGCATGAGTCCCGCTTAAGTAAAGTTTTGGCAAATTGGGTAATCTGTAATCAGAAAACTCATATTTTTTATTATCATAGTCACGTTGGCTATGTGCAGACGAAAAGGATTTCTTTTATTTTATAATTTCTAAAAGTTATGCAACGATTTGTGAAAATTTCCAATATTTAAGTTATTTTTTGGCCTATTAAGGGCCATAAAAATGGAACAAATTGATATTTTACAAATCCCTCTCGACCAAACATAGCGGTATATTTTCTGAATAGTTGGAGAAAAAATTATTGAAATCGGACCAGTACTTCTATGAAAAGTCTTACTTGACCGCTTAAAAAACTCTACTTTCGGGAAAACGCGTTTAAAAATGAAATACGGTGTATAACTCGATTGTAGTACCTTACTAGATAATCTATTATACCGGGTCCGCAGAGCTCACCTTCCTCATCATGAAAATGTTCTTGGCTTACCACATTTTGTAGTTGGACTAGTCGACAACAATTACAATCTTTCCAATATTCCGATGGAATGTTCCAATGTTGTTTAGTAAATTACCCCTTGAAGCCGCAAATATTGCCCCATAGCTTCAATACGTTACTGTGATAAATTTGAGATGATTTTCACAATGTTGTTTAAAAAAACATTGCGCATTTAAGGATTAAATATCAATTCTTTGCTCTTCATTGATGAACGGCTTTTTGTTCAGAACACAGGCATTGTAGGGTAATTTGGGGAGAGATGCCGCACATTTCTTAAAACCGATCCTGCATCAAAGTAAATATTCGATAAAATCAATTTTATCAATTGCGACAAGTTTCGAAAATACTGTGAAATGGATTTTGTCATGAAAAAAATTCATCAAATTTCTATGAACATTTTAAAAACAAGGTCATTGCGGGAGAGATGCCGCATGTGCGGGTGAGATGGCACACTATGGTCACAAAATGAAAAATGGTTAACAAAAGTATTTTTAGCTATCGTTGTTTTTGTGATTAGGGGTCTTCAGCTGAGTTTCATGAAGTTTGAATACACCTATAAATCGGCCAGCACCTTCATTTTTCTTAAGGGGGTAATACCATTTCTAGAAACATTTTTTATTCAACATTTTAAAAATATTTTCCTTGTGCAACCTTGTGTAACGGTTAAGTTGGTCCGTTAGTTTGTGAATATAGGGGAGACTGAGAAGACTTGATCCCCGGGGAGACTTGATCCCATCATTGTAACTCAAAGGCGGATCAGAATACATTAATCGAATATACTATAAAGTTGCGTAGTTTTATCTAAACATAAATTTCATTAACACAGAAAAAAGAAATTGGACTTTTCTGTAACCGATTTTTTACCGATTTAAAAAAAAATCTCAGAAGAACTGAAGAAGATTTATTTTTCAAATTTTCAAACTTTTATAAAATTGATAAAATCACCCACTACATACTCTACTTTTGCATACAGAATTACAGGAGAATGTCAATTATATTTTTTTTTTATTTAAATTTATAGACCCTTTAACGGTACGTCATTCGGGTCTTAGGCATTTTTTTTACGGGATTGGTTCTAAATGCTTTCAAAGTATCCTGTCTTTTTTAAAAATTCAATTACAATGTTGATTGACGCATTGTCGTCCGCTAATGCTTCTCTCATACTCGTTGGTAGTCCTGTGCTTCTACGTTCATCTTCCAATCCTGGGCAGAGAGCGATGATGTGTTTCACCGTCAAACGCTCGTTGCAAACCCGGCATTTTGGTGGTTCGTCTCTCTCAAGCAGGAATTTGTGTGTAAGGCTTGTGTGTCCAATCCGGAGTCGGGTAAGCACCACATTTTCACGTCGAGTTTTTCCAGTTGCTATGTATGGGGTCACCGCGTTCTTCACTTCGCATAATTTGTTGTTTGTTGTAGATTGCCATTGCTCTTGCCATTTCCAAACGGTACGTTTTGTTATGTTTCTTCGCATTTCTTTATAATCCAACGCTGTTTCCGTGTCTATGATACCTTCTAGTGCTGCTTTGGCTTCTCTGTCCGCCCGTTCGTTTCCCGCTATGCCGATGTGACTGGGCACCCAGCAAAATGTGACATCTTTCTGTGTGTTCTTGCAGTGATTGTATAGCATCCCGATATCATCTCTCCATCTACTGGTAATTTTAAGTGTTTCTAGCCCCGTAACTACGCTCAGTGAGTCGGTGCATATAAGATATGCACCTGCTCCGTCTTGGTTTGCCACCCACGATAACGCTTCCATCGCTGCCTCGCTTTCTGCAGCGTAAATGCTGCTCATGTCGTCGATTCGGCGTCTTATCACAACATCGTCGGTGACTACACTGAACCCACTCTTGTTGTCTTTTCTCGAGCCGTCTGTAAATACGAATCGATGGATTCGATACCGAGACAACTTGAGTCTATGGAAAAGTTGTTGGATGGCCGCGCTGCAATATCCTTGTCTGACTGGTTGAAGTAGACTTTTATCCACAGCGATTCGGGTTCTCTTCCAAGGTGCGGATTTTGGTACTGTGAAAATGTTCAGTAGAGGCAATTTGAGCCCCAACTCCTCCAGTATGTTGTTACCGCGAATTCTTGCTGATTCGGTAAGTTCTGTTTCGTGTTTTGGTTTTGGAGTGCCCCATAGTTCGCCAGAACTCCCATTGCTATCAGTTGTAAGTTCTTCGTCGGACACGTTAGATTGCTCGCTGCTTCGCTCGTTGAGTGACGGTTCGTCGTTGCTGCTGTCCTCGCACGCTTTCATTTTTGCTGCAAACATTGCTGTGCGTTGTTGTAGCAACGTTCGCAGGTTGGGAATTCCAACTGCAACGTGCAGGCTTTCGATAGGGCTAGTTTGAAATGCTCCGCTTATCGCTCTTAGTCCGGTGTTGTGCAGGGTATCGAGTTATCTCTGAGTAGAATCCTGGACAGATGCTATGATTGGAGCTGCGTACAGAATTTTTTCTAATATAGTGGCTTTGTATAGCTTTGTTATTGTTTTACTGTCGCCTCCCCAGGACCTGTTGGCCACGCAACGGAGGAACTGTAATCGTTGTTTGCAGGCTGCTCTAATTTCCTCAACATGTTTTTGGAAAGTTAAGCGTTGTTCGAACGTTACTCCGAGGCACTTATGTGTACTGTTTCGAGGAATCAGCACTCCATTTTTTTGCAGCTTGCATTCTGAGATTTTTC
Source organism: Topomyia yanbarensis (assembly GCF_030247195.1). Classification (NCBI taxonomy): domain Eukaryota; kingdom Metazoa; phylum Arthropoda; class Insecta; order Diptera; family Culicidae; genus Topomyia; species Topomyia yanbarensis. The sequence continues at coordinate 228,671,979 of NC_080672.1, forward strand.
TGGCTCTGGTAGCCTTGAAGATCACTGTAGCGCATTTTCCGGCTGATATTTTAAAGCCGGTTTTGGTTTCCCATTCAGTGATCGCATCTAAAGCGTTTTGAAGTTTTGCTTCCACTTGCGCGTAATCGATCCCTTCGGCTACTAGAATCACATCATCAGCGTAGATAAGGCAGAATACTCCATTTGGTAAGAACTGAGTGATCGTATCAATAGCGATGAGAAATAGGGTTACGCTCAGTACTGACCCCTGGCATAGGCCGGTCTCCATTTCCTGTTCGCTTGAGACTACTCCGTTTGTTGCTACTTTGAAGGTTCTTTTCTCCAAGGACCGTACGATGTAGCTCAACATTCTTCCTCCGATGTTCCACGTGCTCAGCTTATCGAGTATCAATCGCCTCCAAGTAGTATCATATGCCTTTTCTATGTCGAGAAATACCGCTTGTGCGTAACGTTTCTTGTTTGTTGCCTCCCGCAAGTAATGTTCAAGCTGGGCTAAATGGTCCACTGTTGATCTACCTTTTCTAAAGGCGTATTGATACTGGAACAATAGCTTACGTGTTTCCAGAATGTGGGAGAGTCGGTTGTTTATCATTCGTTCAAAAACCTTTCCAACACAGCTATTGAGGTATATGGGCCGGTAGTTTTTTGGGTTGATCCTCTCTCCCTTTCCTTTAAAGATTGGCACCACGATTGATTTAGTCCACGTGTTTGGGTACTTTGATTCCGTCCACAGCCGATTGTAGGATTTCAGGAGTGTTAGCTTGCAATCCAAAGGAAGGTGCATTATCATCGCATAGTGCACTCCGTCTTCTCCCGGGGATGTCCCCTTTAGCCCGTTCAAAGCTTCTTCTAGTTCGAGAAACGTGAAAACTTGTTTGTAATCGGCATCGTTTGTGTTGGGTATTATCAGTGGCTGGTCCTCTACTTGCTCTCTTATCTCAGTGAACGGTATACTGTACGCTTTCTTGCTCGACACTGCACTAAAAGCTGATCCGAGGGCATTAGCGATTTCCAAATCTTCGGTCGTTGTTTGGTCGTTGTAATTTATTGCGCAAATACGGGTACCTCGTGTTGATCCTTGTATTCGGCGGTAGTTGGCCCACATTTGTTTCACAGGTGTTTGGGTGTTGAATGTTGAGACGAATTCTTTCCAGGATGCCTGCTTTGACTTGAGGATTATTTCACGCGCTTCTCTCCGTGCTTTCCTGAATTCCTCAGATGCAAGTTGCTTATCTGAATGGTAGTCGGCCAGTGACTTCAGCTTTCGTAGTTTCTTTTTACGAGTCTTGATTGCCAGTTCGACATCTTTGTTCCACCATGGTACCGCCTTATTTCGTATGCACCCTGCTGTTTTCGGAATTGCCATTTCCGCTGCTCTCAACATTTCCTTGGTTATTTCCGCTATTTGCTCTTCAGCGTCGGTTTTAAGCTGAAGGTTGACTACTCTCTGGTACAGGTCCCAATCTGCTTCGTCGATTTTCCATTTCTGATCCGTTGTTTTCGGCTGGATAGTTCCAGGAAGTGTCACGTATACGGGTAAGTGGTCACTTCCGTGAGTATCATCAGCAACTGACCACTCGAGGTCTCCAGCTAGCTATGTGGAACAACAGGCAATGTCTATGCACGATCCCTTCCCCGTGCTGTGGTTTATGTACGTCGGCTCACCATTGTTAAGAACGACAAGATCGCACTGGTCAAAGATCTCTTCCAAGATTGTTCCTCTAGGGCTGCAGGCTTCCGATCCCCAGAGAGGATGGTGTGCGTTGATATCTCCTACGAGTAGAAGCGGCTCAGAAATGTTGTGGAGTAGTTGCTCTATTTGGGCTTTCACAATGGTATCTCGAGGCGGCAGGTATATATTTATGATTGCCATGTTGATAGGGGGCCCTACTTTAACAACGATGGCTTCGAGGTCTGTATTTATTTCGAGATCTTCGCTGTCGATACCAAGCTTGATCGCAACTACTACTCCGCCAGCCGATCGGCCTCCGCCTATGCGCGGACGATGGTATACTTTGTAGCCATTGATGCTGGGTGGGTCACGTAGCGAGCACATACTTTCTTGTAAGCAGATGACTAGAGGTTGGTGTTTGTTCACGATGAGATCTAGTTCGGCTTTTTTAGGTCGGAATCCTTGGAGATTCCAAGAAAGAATGCAAGGGCGGTGTCTTGTTTCGCGGTGGTTATCAGTACAGTTTCCGAGGGCGTTGAATGTTATCGATTGGTTGGTGTGCATTTACTACTATTCATTCCAGTTGTGGTAGACACTGCGCGCCTTTGTGCGGGGATGAGCGGTTCTGCCGTTATTTGGTATTTAAAGGAGTTCGGAAGATTTCCAGAGGTACGAGGGTTGAGTCTCTTGGGCGTCTCTTTTCCAGCGATTTCTGGGCGTCGTGGGTTGTCCGTCAGTTCCGGTGTGAGTGTAGTGTCCGCACTGACGGGGCCACGGCTACCCAGGAGCCTGAGCTGGTATATAGTGTCCACCTTGTTGAATGATTGCGGGATTCGTATTCCAATGCGTTGCGGTTGGCCTTCTGCCATTGCCGTTCGGTTTTTCTTTCTCTTGCGGCATTTCGTTCGTTCAGTGATCCGGGCCAGGTTGAAAAGAATCCTAGGTCTGGGTGATATATCAGAGGAATGGGCACTGTGTCCCTTGTGCGTCTCTCTTCCGGCGATTTCTGGGCGTCGTGGGTTGTCCGTCAGTTCCGGTATGAGTGTAGCGTCCGCACTGACGGGGCCACGGCTACCCAGGAACCTGAGCGGGTATATAGTGACCTGGTCTGAACTTGCTTGAGGTAGCTCTATACAGTATGGTGGGCCTTGCAGGGTTCGTATTCCAATGCGTTGCGGTTGGCCTTCTGCCATTGCCGTTCGGTTTTTCTTTCTCTTGCGGCATTTCGTTCGTTCAGTGATCCGGGCCAGGTTGAAAAGAATCCTAGGTCTGGGTGATATATCAGAGGAATAGGCACTGTGTCCCTTGTGCGTCTCTCTTCCGGCGATTTCTGGGCGTCGTGGGTTGTCCGTCAGTTCCGGTATGAGTGTAGCGTCCGCACTGACGGGGCCACGGCTACCCAGGAACCTGACCTGGTCTGAACTTGCTTGAGGTAGCTCTATACAGTATGGTGGGCCTTGCAGGGTTCGTATTCCAATGCGTTGCGGTTGGCCTTGTGCCATTGCCGTTCGGTTTTTATTTCTCTTGCGGCAGTTCGTTCGTTCAGTGATCCGGGCCAGGTTGAAAAGAATCCTAGGTCTGGGTGATATCTCAGAGGAATAGGCGCTGTGTCCCTTGTGCGTCTCTCTTCCGGCGATTTCTGGGCGTCGTGGGTTGTCCGTCAGTTCCGGTATGAGTGTAGCGTCCGCACTGACGGGGCCACGGCTACCCAGGAACCTGAGCGGGTATATAGTGACCTGGTCTGAACTTGCTTGCGGTAGCTCTATACAGTACGGTGGGCCTTCCACCATAGCCACCTTGTTGTATGGTTGCGGGGTTCGTATTTCAATGCATTGCGGTTGGCCTTGTGCCATTGCCGTTCGGTTTTTCATTCTCTTGCGGCAGTTCGCTCGTTCAGTGATCCGGACCAGGTTGAATATTCTAGATCTGGGGAATAACTCAGAGGAATAGGCGCTATATTCCTTGTGCGTCTCCTTTCCGGCGATTTCTGGGAGTCGTGGGTTGTCCGTCAGCTCCGGTATGAGTGTAGCGTCCGCACTGACTGGGCCACGGCTATCCAGGAACCTGTGCGGGTGTGTGATGTTTTGCTTTTTGACTATATCCGTTGGATTCGAGATTTGCGGCTACCACATTGAATATTTATTATAGAAATTTCAATTGATTTTTGAAAAAGTATGTGTACTGTACGAATATGATATTGCGTGTATATTTGACTTTCTTTAGAATTATGATTATTTTTGAAAAAATAAGCATTTGTAGTACAAAGATAATTATTGCATCTTCCCTATGGTAGGGGAGACTGAGGAGACTTGATCCCCGGGGAGACTTGATCCCATCATTGTAACTCAAAGGCGGATCAGAGTACATTAATCGAATATAAAGTTGCGTAGTTTTATCTAAACATAAATTTCATTAACACAGAAAAAAGAAATTGGACTTTTGTGTAACCGAATTTTTACCGATTTAAAAAAAAATCTCAGAAGAACTGAAGAAGATTTATTTTTCAAATTTTCAAACTTTTATAAAATTGATAAAATCACCCACTACATACTCTACTTTTGCATACAGAATTACAGGAGAATGTCAATTATATGAATACGTTATGATTGAGCTGATTCTTTTGTTCAACTATATTTTTACTTAAGTTTGCTGAAATAGATGCTATGGGTTCACTTGATCCCTTCAAATTCGTGGAGATTTGATCCCCTTCGCCATACTTCATACACACCACTGAAAATAACCAAATTCACACCAGAACAATTGAAGTCATTGTTGTCATAAAAACCTATTTTAATCCACCTAGCGGTGCAATTGTGCCTTTCTCAATCATGAATCACGAGAATGTGTGCGTTGTTTATATTCATTAAAAGCTTTTAAATGCATGTATTACATTTTATTATTATACATCACATGACAACTATATACAGGAAAATAAATCATTATTCGAGTTCTAAAATTTTGAAAAAGAAAAAACAGCCACGGTAATATTGAACTGAAAAACCTATTTTAATCCACCTAGCGGTGCAATTGTGCCTTTCTCAATCATGAATCACGAGAATGTGTGCGTTGTTTATATTCATTAAAAGCTTTTAAATGCATGTATTACATTTTATTATTATACATCACATGACAACTATATACAGGAAAATAAATCATTATTCGAGTTCTAAAATTTTGAAAAAGAAAAAACAGCCACGGTAATATTGAACTGAAAAAAGGTGCAAAATCGGCAAAGTCCCAAAAAGTCGATTTTTATAAAAAAAAAATTTTCGAGATAACATAAAATCTCGACGTTTCATGCATTTTAAAGATGTTTGGCATCAAAAATACGAATTCGATTTCTGAAATTTCATGGGGTCCCCCCTTTGAGAAAAAAATTGAGTTCCGGCTTATATGGGAATTTCATATGTGACCGGACGATTTAGTCTATATTTCCGGAACCATATAAGCGATCCGTACGAAATTTTATAGACATCTATGGGGATATTATAGCTATCATTTGGGACTAAGTTTGTGAAAATCGGCCTAACCATTTCCGGGAAACTGATGCGAGTTCGTAAATTTTGAAAGATGGCCGCTTTTCCCGGGCACTTCCGGAACCGTCTATGGTGGTTAATGTAGTCAACGAAAGTTTGGTTGGCCGTCGGTGACCTAGAACAGCAAATTTAAGTTGTTTGAGAGACATTATAGCGAAATTTTTACCTTTTTTGCTTTCATCGGAGTATCGGTTTGAATCACAATTTGCTATGTGATCGCACGCCACAACCTGTAACTCCGGAACCGGAAGTCGGATCGGGATGAAATTAAATATCCATTTACGGGGACGCAATACCTTTCATTTGAGGCCAAGTTTAGTCGAATCGGTCTAGCCATCTCCGAGAAACCGATGTGACTGTTATTCTGAATTTAGATACTTCCGCCGGGGCTTCCGGAACCGAGGATGGTGGCCAATGTGGCCAAATAGACTTTGAAGGGATGTTAGTGACCTAATACTACAAATCGAAGCAGTTGTGGTCATATTTTGGAAAATTTTTCACCTTTATACATTCATTGCAGAATTTATTAAAATCGACATTTTCTGCGTGTTCGTACTTATCACCCTGTAATTCCGGAACCGGAAGTCGGATCCATTAGAAATTCAATAGCAGCCTATGGGAACGTTGCACCTTTCATTTGAGACTAAGTTTGTCAAAATCGGTTCAGCCATCTCTTAGAAAAATGAGTTACATTTTTGGTCACATACACACACACATACACACACATACATACATACACACATACATACACACACAGACATTTGCCGAACTCGACGAACTGAATCGAATGGTATATGTCACTCGGCCCTCCGGGCCTCCGTTAAAAAGTCGGTTTTCAGAGCAATTGCAATACCTTTCTATTGAGAAAGGCAAAAAGGTGCAAAATCGGCAAAGTCCCAAAAAGTCGATTCTTATAAAAAAAAATTTTCGAGATAACATAAAATCTCGACGTTTCATGCATTTTAAAGATGTTTGGCATCAAAAATACGAATTCGATTTCTGAAATTTCATGGGGTCCCCCCTTTGAGAAAAAATTTGAGTTCCGGCTTATATGGGAATTTCATATGTGACCGGACGGTTTAGTCTATATTTCCGGAACCATATAAGCGATCCGTACGAAATTTTATAGACATCTATGGGGATATTATAGCTATCATTTGGGACTAAGTTTGTGAAAATTGGCCCAACCATTTCCGGGAAACTGATGTGAGTTCGTAAATTTTGAAAGATGGCCGCTTTTCCCGGGCACTTCCGGAATCGTCTTTGGTGGTTAATGTAGTCAACGAAAGTTTGGTTGGCCGTCGGTGACCTAGAACAGCAAATTTAAGTTGTTTGAGAGACATTTTAGCGAAATTTTTACCTTTTTTGCTTTCATCGGAGTATCGGTTTGAATCACAATTTGCTATGTGATCGCACGCCACAACCTGTAACTCCGGAACCGGAAGTCGGATCGGGATGAAATTAAATAGCCATTTACGGGGACGCAATACCTTTCATTTGAGGCCAAGTTTAGTCGAATCGGTCTAGCCATCTCCGAGAAACCGATGTGACTGTTATTCTCAATTTAGATACTTCCGCCGGGGCTTCCGGAACCGAGGATGGTGGCCAATGTGGCCAAATAGACTTTGAATGGATGTTAGTGACCTAATACTACAAATCGAAGCAGTTGTGGTCATATTTTGGAAAATTTTTCACCTTTATACATTCATTGCAGAATTTATTAAAATCGACATTTTCTGCGTGTTCGTACTTATCACCCTGTAATTCCGGAACCGGAAGTCGGATCCATTAGAAATTCAATAGCAGCCTATGGGAACGTTGCACCTTTCAATGACTAAGTTTGTCAAAATCGGTTCAGCCATCTCTGAGAAAAATGAGTGACATTTTTGGTCACATACCCACACACATACACACACACATACATACATACACACATACATACACACACAGACATTTGCCGAACTCGACGAACTGAATCGAATGGTATATGTCACTCGGCCCTCCGGGCCTCCGTTAAAAAGTCGGTTTTCAGAGCAATTGCAATACCTTTCTATTGAGAAAGGCAAAAAGGTGCAAAATCGGCAAAGTCCCAAAAAGTCGATTTTTATAAAAAAAAATTTTTCGAGATAACATAAAATCTCGACGTTTCATGCATTTTAAAGATGTTTGGCATCAAAAATACGAATTCGATTTCTGAAATTTCATGGGGTCCCCCCTTTGAGAAAAAAATTGAGTTCCGGCTTATATGGGAATTTCATATGTGACCGGACGATTTAGTCTATATTTCCGGAACCATATAAGCGATCCGTACGAAATTTTATAGACATCTATGGGGATATTATAGCTATCATTTGGGACTAAGTTTGTGAAAATCGGCCTAACCATTTCCGGGAAACTGATGCGAGTTCGTAAATTTTGAAAGATGGCCGCTTTTCCCGGGTACTTCCGGAACCGTCAATGGTGGTCAATGTAGTCAACGAAAGTTTGGTTGGCCGTCGGTGACCTAGAACAGCAAATTTAAGTTGTTTGAGAGACATTTTAGCGAAATTTTTACCTTTTTTGCTTTCATCGGAGTATCGGTTTGAATCACAATTTGCTATGTGATCGCACGCCACAACCTGTAACTCCGGAACCGGAAGTCGGATCGGGATGAAATTAAATAGCCATTTACGGGGACGCAATACCTTTCATTTGAGGCCAAGTTTAGTCGAATCGGTCTAGCCATCTCCGAGAAACCGATGTGACTGTTATTCTGAATTTAGATACTTCCGCCGGGGCTTCCGGAACCGAGGATGGTGGCCAATGTGGCCAAATAGACTTTGAATGGATGTTAGTGACCTAATACTACAAATCGAAGCAGTTGTGGTCATATTTTGGAAATTTTTTCACCTTTATACATTCATTGCAGAATTTATTAAAATCGACATTTTCTGCGTGTTCGTACTTATCACCCTGTAATTCCGGAACCGGAAGTCGGATCCATTAGAAATTCAATAGCAGCCTATGGGAACGTTGCACCTTTCATTTGAGACTAAGTTTGTCAAAATCGGTTCAGCCATCTCTGAGAAAAATGAGTGACATTTTTGGTCACATACACACACACATACACACACACATACATACATACACACATACATACACACACAGACATTTGCCGAACTCGACGAACTGAATCGAATGGTATATGTCACTCGGCCCTCCGGGCCTCCGTTAGAAAGTCGGTTTTCAGAGTAATTGCAATACCTTTCTATTGAGAAAGGCAAAAAGGTGCAAAATCGGCAAAGTCCCAAAAAGTCGATTTTTATAAAAAAAAATTTTTCGAGATAACATAAAATCTCGACGTTTCATGCATTTTAAAGATGTTTGGCATCAAAAATACGAATTCGATTTCTGAAATTTCATGGGGTCCCCCCTTTGAGAAAAAATTTGAGTTCCGGCTTATATGGGAATTTCATATGTGACCGGACGATTTAGTCTATATTTCCGGACTCATATAAGCGATCCGTACGAAATTTTATAGACATCTGTGGGGATATTATAGCTATCATTTGGGACCAAGTTTGTGAAAATCGGCCTAACCATTTCCGGGAAACTGATGCGAGTTCGTAAATTTTGAAAGATGGCCGCTTTTCCCGGGTACTTCCGGAACCGTCAATGGTGGTTAATGTAGTCAACGAAAGTTTGGTTGGCCGTCGGTGACCTAGAACAGCAAATTTAAGTTGTTTGAGAGACATTTTAGCGAAATTTTTACCTTTTTTGCTTTCATCGGAGTATCGGTTTGAATCACAATTTGCTATGTGATCGCACGCCACAACCTGTAACTCCGGAACCGGAAGTCGGATCGGGATGAAATTAAATAGCCATTTACGGGGATGCAATACCTTTCATTTGAGGCCAAGTTTAGTCGAATCGGTCTAGCCATCTCCGAGAAACCGATGTGACTGTTATTCTGAATTTAGATACTTCCGCCGTGGCTTCCGGAACCGAGGATGGTGGCCAATGTGGCCAAATAGACTTTGAATGGATGTTAGTGACCTAATACTACAAATCGAAGCAGTTGTGGTCATATTTTGGAAAATTTTTCACCTTTATACATTCATTGCAGAATTTATTAAAATCGACATTTTCTGCGTGTTCGTACTTATCACCCTGTAATTCCGGAACCGGAAGTCGGATCCATTAGAAATTCAATAGCAGCCTATGGGAACGTTGCACCTTTCATTTGAGACTAAGTTTGTCAAAATCGGTTCAGCCGTCTCTGAGAAAAATGAGTGACATTTTTGGTCACATACACACACACATACACACATACACATACATACATACACACATACATACACACACAGACATTTGCCGAACTCGACGAACTGAATCGAATGGTATATGTCACTCGGCCCTCCGGGCCTCCGTTAAAAAGTCGGTTTTCAGAGCAATTGCAATACCTTTCTATTGAGAAAGGCAAAAAGGTGCAAAATCGGCAAAGTCCCAAAAAGTCGATTCTTATAAAAAAAAATTTTTCGAGATAACATAAAATCTCGACGTTTCATGCATTTTAAAGATGTTTGGCATCAAAAATACGAATTCGATTTCTGAAATTTCATGGGGTCCCCCCTCTGAGAAAAAATTTGAGTTCCGGCTTATATGGGAATTTCATATGTGACCGGACGGTTTAGTCTATATTTCCGGAACCATATAAGCGATCCGTACGAAATTTTATAGACATCTATGGGGATATTATAGCTATCATTTGGGACTAAGTTTGTGAAAATTGGCCTAACCATTTCCGGGAAACTGATGTGAGTTCGTAAATTTTGAAAGATGGCCGCTTTTCCCGGGCACTTCCGGAATCGTCTTTGGTGGTTAATGTAGTCAACGAAAGTTTGGTTGGCCGTCGGTGACCTAGAACAGCAAATTTAAGTTGTTTGAGAGACATTTTAGCGAAATTTTTACCTTTTTTGCTTTCATCGGAGTATCGGTTTGAATCACAATTTGCTATGTGATCGCACGCCACAACCTGTAACTCCGGAACCGGAAGTCGGATCGGGATGAAATTAAATATCCATTTACGGGGACGCAATACCTTTCATTTGAGGCCAAGTTTAGTCGAATCGGTCTAGCCATCTCCGAGAAACCGATGTGACTGTTATTCTGAATTTAGATACTTCCGCCGGGGCTTCCGGAACCGAGGATGGTGGCCAATGTGGCCAAATAGACTTTGAATGGATGTTAGTGACCTAATACTACAAATCGAAGCAGTTGTGGTCATATTTTGGAAAATTTTTCACCTTTATACATTCATTGCAGAATTTATTAAAATCGACATTTTCTGCGTGTTCGTACTTATCACCCTGTAATTCCGGAACCGGAAGTCGGATCCATTAGAAATTCAATAGCAGCCTATGGGAACGTTGCACCTTTCATTTGAGACTAAGTTTGTCAAAATCGGTTCAGCCATCTCTGAGAAAAATGAGTGACATTTTTGGTCACATACACACACACATACACACACACATACATACATACACACATACATACACACACAGACATTTGCCGAACTCGACGAACTGAATCGAATGGTATATGTCGCTCGGCCCTCCGGGCCTCCGTTAAAAAGTCGGTTTTCAGAGCAATTGCAATACCTTTCTATTGAGAAAGGCAAAAATGTCAAAAATGAACGCTTCATCGTAAAGAAACATAACTGTAATTGTTTACTACAGTATACGTAGCAACCATCCCACATTTGACGTTCCTCAACCATAGTAAGGACAGCTTTCAAATAATTGCACGGAGGTTTGGGGAATTCGTAAAAAATCAGGTGAGAGATGCGTAATATGTAGTAACAAAAATAACAATATCTAATCATAACAATTTAATCAATACTACAATCCATTTATAAAATTGAATGGGGTAATGTACCCGTTTTTGCCCTATTAAGAAGGGTACCACATTATTACTACAATAATTTTATTATTACAGCTTCTTTGATTTGTTATGAAGGCCCATTTTTTTATTTCGATTATGGAGGTTTTAACGTCAAGGTCATTCGCCTCTTATTAAGAGCCAATATAATAACAAAATTGTCTTGAGAATGGTGAAAATCTTCTGTTTGAGCGCAGGAAAATCTCTAATCGAGTACCCCCATTATCGCAATACCATTTGAGTCAATGCGTTGAGCAAAGATGGCAGACGCTGCTCTAACTAAAAGCTTCAGATGGGTAGGATGATAGTAGAAACAGGGCAAAAATAGGCTTATTACCCTACATGCTCTTTTAAACACGTTTTCATAAAGGAATGAAGTGTCCCCAAATTAGGGATCGAGTCTCCACTAATCTAAGAATTTTCCATTTTTTTGTTGTTTTCCAGAAATGCTCATAGCTCATGTCCAGTATAATATTTCCATGTAATTTTTTTATGATTAATAGTCATCCCTAGAAACAATATAAAACTACAAAAAATACATAGTTTTTTATCATTCCACGGAGTTGGACTGAAAAATAAAAAAGGGGATCAAGTCTCCTCAGTCTCCCCTACCTTATTAATGAGCTATACCTGACACAAATGATCATATAATGATATTCCAAGGTGAAAAAATACATTTTAGCTACGTGTCCTCCGCCATCGAGTGCGGCATCTCATCCGCAATTTTGATGCGGCATCTCTCCCAATTGTATGGGAGAGATGACGCACGACGACATTTTCCTCTGAAATTATAGATGACCGTGCTCATGATCAGAATGCCTTCTAAAAGGTCCCAGCTATTCAACCGATACATGATTTTAAAATATTAAAAAACGAAATTTTAATATGGTACTGAAAAACTTTCGGCACACCGTGATGCAACTAGACGCACATAATCATTAATAAAATTTTTGTGAGTTAATAATAAGGATTATTTTACATCTTTAGTGTTGTAATTCTTCGAAAGACAAACACACAATATGATATTACCGTATAAAAGTGACCCTATATACGAGATATAGAAAGAGCGGCATCTCACCCGACGCGGCATCTCTCGTGCCAATCTATATTTATTCATTAATGCTCTGATCCAGTTTGCTTAACATGTATATAACATTAAATTTAAAATTTTCTCAAATTTTTGTAACCCTTTCTTTAAAGACTTTTTGATGTAATGTATCAGCATTTTTTCTCAAATTTTGACAAGATTTCAGTCTCTGAGACAAATAGTTGCACATGTTTCCATCAGGTATCGTCTGCTATACCTACCTATTATATCGTATGGTCAAGGGATCCCAAATTTTCTTTTTCAGATAAGTTTTTTTTTTCATTACTCTAATTTGCATAAATTAAAACACTTTCCATTGAAACAAAAGCGACAAAAACTTTCTGGCACCTGTATTGTTTATCAGGGTGATCCATTTATTTTCCATTAAAAATCGATCAATAAGTTAATTTGAGCGGAATCAAATCGGTTATCTCAAACTGAATTTGCTAGAGCTACAAATTTATTGTAATTAATTGTAGGATGTATTTCTGATCAAATAGACATTTATTCCTTTAGAATAAAATAGGTTCCGAGTTTTCCATCTAATTTCTCTTATTCGATATACTAATCAGTGTTATCCGTTATACCTAAGCTGACCAATTCTGACGAAAAAATCCGTACACCACACCGCAACGAAGCGAAATCGTTCATCACGCTCAGGCAAACGGTTTTCATAGTGTACGGATTTTTTCGTCAGAGTTGGTCAGCTTAGTTATACCTAAGCAGACCAACTCTGTTGAAAAAATCCGTACACTATGCGATCCTTCTACCTGAGGATGGTGAACGATTACGCTTCGTTGCCGAAAGGTGTCCGGATTTTTTCGTCAGAGTTTGTCAGCTTAGTTATACCCATACTAGTCTTACCCGTACTGTTAACAGCATGCAGGACTTTGAGTCAAGTTGAGAGAATTTATACTCATTTTTAGCTAACATTATACTAGAACTATTATTTTGATAGGACAGAGGTTTTAAATAATCATGAAATACATGGAAAAAGGTTCCAAAAAGTCGGTGATCGTTGATTTTTTTATTCAAAAGTACATAGAATATCGTTCAAAACGTCATAACTGCGAAAAAACGCCCAAAAAGTAATTTGTACTTATTCGCGTCTTCGGCGTCCTACTTAATTCTGAGGAAAAATTTTCTCCGTGTTTCAGTTTCATTTTTATTCGCTAAAAACTGATTGACATTTTTCCTCAAATTTTTTTGAGTTTCATTTTATTTCGGGAAAGTCTGATCGACATTTTTGTTCAGAACTTTCTCAGCCTTTTTTTTTCGCGCAACCTTTTTACTACCAATTTTCTTCGAATTTTGTTGAGTCACATTTTTCCTCGGGAGAATCTGATCGACAGTTTTCTTCGAAACTTTCTCAATAACAATTTCTGTCGCGACTTTTTGTTTATCGTTTCTCTCTACCTATTTTTTTTACTTTCATTTTTCGTCTGGGCGTGTCATATATATATATATATATATATATATATATATATATATATATATATATATATATATATATATATATATATATATATATATATATATATATATATATATATATATATATATATATATATATATATATATATATATATATATATATATATATATATATATATATATATATATATATATATATATATATATATATATATATATATATATATATATATATATATATATATAAGTTAGATAATCCTTGATGGGTTTCGGGTTTTAAAAAAAAAAACGATTGCGCCGTTTGAAGTCCTTCTCTCGACTAACTTTTATTTTATTCTGCTGAATTAGATTCCCTACTCGAACGACATATTTGCTGAATCTTCAATTAATCCTATTCGTGTGTCGGGCAAGACGGTAGATATGTTTATTATACGATAGCGATATGCTTTGGCAGCAATTTTGTGCACTGCAACGTCGGTGGCGATGATGCTTTAGTTAAGGGATTTATTATGCTCGGTGGGTATTTTGTTATGGCTGAAATATTGGTTGTAACTACTCCTCTTCGCGAATTCGAGACGTCTCGGGTCAATAAATGTGCTGGTGCTAGTGATGGTAATTGCGATAACTCTTGTTCTATTTTCAATGAATCATCCTTTGATTTCTTGGATGGTTCTTGATGTTGATATTTTTCGATCTGAGCATGTACAAAATGATGAGAGTAACTCCCAAAATGCTGACTACCGATAAACCGATAAAAATGGTGAATGTTACGAGTTGATAGCGCTTCCAAGTGGTTCCGGTTCATTATACGCAGGTCCTCTATAGGTTCGTCGGTGACCTGTTCTTTAATGGTTAAACTCTCCAATGGAATAAACAACGGCGTTTCCATTCTCGTTATCTCGGTATTCTTGAATGTTTTATTGTCTAAAATAATGCTGCAATTGCGATATTCTATTAAGAACGAGCCAGATAAATTTCTGTTGGCTATTCCGCAATCTGATTCTATTTTCACATGTGATTATGATTTTAAAATTATGTGCTGCGTTGTTAGCTGTTTAGTTTCTTTCTGATTGTAGTAGTTCTTGAAAGAGCATTTGCCAATCATACCTCGTAATAGTTTTGAAAAACAGTCATCCTTACTAAAGTCCATCACGCTTCCTTCGTTGCATATGCGGTTGCATTCGATGTTGCGGCAGTCCTTTATGATGAAGTACGTCCAGTTGTTGCTGATCATGGCTGTGCTAGACGGTAGTTTTAAGATTTTATTTCCGACGGGTAAAGCTTCTAAGATCAAGTAATTGAAAGTGACGTTTTCTAATAAGGGTATTCTAACTACAAACGCTAATTTGGTCATATTATAAAATTCAGAGATTTCTAATAAATCGTAAACTTGTTCTATGTTTCTTATAACAATGCCCTTCTCTTCTAACCTGTCGATCGAGTACGATAACTCGTCGGGATGGAGTATGTGTTTTGAAATAATGTTAATCTTTGCCAGATGAATGGATTCAGAAATATCTTTAAAATGTTAAATTAGATGATCCAATTGAATGTTTACATTTATTACTCCTTCTAACACTTGTATGCGTTTATCTATATTTCCTGGCAGTTGGTCGTTAAGAATTTTCGTAATAAAGGGCGAACATGAAATTATTGCGACACATTCAACAGGGCATAACTTTTTTACCATTGGGTAAAAATCAACCAAATTTTGCACACTTTCTCATTGATGTGTATTGTTTACATGCTGTCAAACTGGAAGTCGTATTTTTCCATTCAACGAAAATGGAGGTGAACCAACGCGAGTCGAGAGAACAAATTCTTTCCAAACACCTGGAATTTCCTGACCTGTCGTACCGGCAGTTGGGAAAAATGTTGAGCATTCACCATTCAACCGTCTCCAGGGCGTTGAAGCGGTTCCAGGAGCGGTTGACGTTGGACCACGGCAAAGGAGCTGGAAGAAAACCGGGACCGGAGAACAAAAAGACGGAGGGAAAGGTGAAGCGGATGATTAAAGCAAATCCCAACGTCTCAAGCCGTGATTTGGCTAAAAAGATCGGCATGTCGCAGAGCTACGTCCAGAATGCAAAGAAAAGAGCTGGACTACATACAAAGTACAGAGCTTCTCAAACCGCGATCAGCGGCAACAATCGACGGCTAAAACTCGGGCACGGAAGCTCTACGAGAAGATGCTGACAAAATATGGCTGCTGTGTGACGGACGACGAAACGTATATGAAAGCCGATTTTAAGCAAAGAGCAAGTTCTATGTGGACGACAAATTTAAGAAGAAGAAAATGTCGAAGTTCGCCTCCAAATATCTCATTTGGCAGGCCATCTGCTCTTGCGGACTGAGGAGTGAGCCTTTCGTGATGAAGGGCACAGTAAATGGCGAGATCTGCAAATCTGAGTGCCTCGAGAAGCGCCTTTTGCCGTTCTTTCAACAGCTCCGCTATTTTGGCCAGATTTGTCATCATTCCACTATTCTAAAAGTGTCCTGGAGTGGTATGAGGCCAATTCTGTCCATTTTGTTCCAAAGGACATGAATCCGCCAAACTGTCCGGAGCTGCGCCCGGTGGAGCAGTACTGGGCAATGATGAAGCGGGATCTTCGGAAGAGCAAGAAGACAGTCAAAGACGAGAAGGATATGTTAAGAAAATGGAAAAAAAACTGAGAAACTAGTACAGTGTCGTAAAGACTTTGATGGAGGGCATCAAGCGAAAATGCGTTCAATTTTACACTCAAGGCTCCATCGATTAACTTTTCTTTTGATTTTTGAAGTAAATATATGTATAAAACTACCCTGAAATTTTGGTCTGATTTTAAACATTATAAGAAAATTTGCATGATATTTTCGGTGTCGCAATAATTTCGTGTTCGCCCTTTATGGCTTTGTTGAATATTTATCTGCTTAATCATTCTGTTTATTCTATCTTGCATATCTACATTAATTTTCCTTTGCTCATTGTTTTCTCTGACAAGTTTGTTTGTTTGCATAGTAAGATCATCTAAATCTCTAGAAATTTCGATGTAGTCTTCATGGTCCATGTTTCATGTGATTAGTTTAATTCCCGTACCTATAAAATTCATCAATCCTCGTCTTTTTCTTTGTTTCATCTGAAGTCCGAAATAAAGGCTTCGAAGATTATCAACTTTATAGTTAGAATCTCGTTCAATTCCGAATAATTTCCAATATTTCTTAGACCCTTTATGATGGTTTTTACTCTTGTGAAAGTTGGCTCCTAGAGGTTCAAATCTATTGTATTCGCCTACTTTCATAAAGCTTTCCCCGACTGTCAACGCCAGTAATCCTGGGTTTTGGTTCAAGTTCATAATCTGTATGCTGCAAAGAGTCATTGAAATTGACGATACTAAAAGTAGTATTGTCATCATGCCGGAACCTAAAATGATAAAATAATGTAAGAGTGTCTACCTTTTTACTTCCTCATTCTACGCAAAGCTGCTTTATGTAACTTTCTATTTTTGTCATCTTTATAGGTTTGGAGATACCTTAACGTTCTTAAACCATTCTTTAGTTTTTGCCTTGACTCCTTGCTTTCTATTATGTACTGGTAGACCACACTCTAATGGAGGAGGATCTTCTCTGGATGAATTTCGATATTGGTGTTGTTTCCTTTGAGTGTTCGAAATCATTACAGAGGTTTCTTCTTAAATGTTTTCTCGATACTCTAAAAGCTTTGCGCGGTCGAGAGGCCTCTCTTCTCCATCCTTTATTACAAAAAATACTTCACGTTGTTTTAGTTTAGTCGATGTGTGGATGGTATTGTTGTACAAGTGATAAGATAGCAAAAACATTTCTTTACTCAACTCGTTACTCAACATGTCGCGAATTTCTATTGATTTAAAGGCGGGCTCGTTGTCGCTCACGATTAGTTTCGGACTCATATTGTGAGATAAATTTAATTAATGCTTTTCTGATATCAACTGGTTCTAGATTTGATGGCAATTAAGAATGCAAATCTTGACAGCTTATCTACAATTGATAGGAATAAATTGGGTTTGTAAATGAAAATGTCGGCATGAACAATATCCAGAGGCTGTTTTGGTATAGGAGTTTCTCCTAATTTAATTTTATTTATTTTCCTTTCGTATTTCATTTTGTTGCATGTGTCGCATAAAATTATATATTTTCTAATTCGAGTTTTCATTTTAGGGAAGAATTTTTTTTTGTCTTATTTCACTTAGATTTTCTAAAATACCACCGTTTGAGATTTCGTGTGTGTTTTCAATAAGGGTGTCTTGTTCTGCTTCGGTTCGGACGTCAGTTAGAAGCTTTTGAGCTATTTTCACTTTAAAGGTACGACATCTGCTAAAATAATTATTATATACAATATTAATCAGGCTTTCAGGACAAAGAATACAGTTCGAGCGTCTCAAATCCATGTAATCTTTAAACATTTTTATTAAGAAAGGAATTCCGAAAGCAAGTTTTGTAATAGTACGCCTGTGAACTCTTGGGAAAATTTCTTCATAAACATTACTTTCGTCATTTCCGATTTTCAAAATGATTTGGTTACTGAAGTAATTAATGGGATATTCGGTGCAAGGAATTAGTTCCGAATCATCGGTATCTGCGAAGTGCATTGTAGCATCATCAGAGGAAGATTAGATTTCATTGATATTGGTTTCGTGAAATGCTCTAGATAGACCATCAGCCACCACATTTTGTTTTCCGGGTTTATACTGAATGTCGAAGTCGAATTCCGATAAACTTAATCGCCAGTAAATTAGTCTTTGGTTCGGTTCTTTCAAATTCAGGCTATATGTCAAAGGCTTGTGGTCGGTATATAAAATAAATTTTCGTCCATACAAATATGGTCGAAAATGTTTGCTAAGAGCTCTTTTTCATTGGTTGAATAATTTTCTTCCGTTTTATTGAGCGTCCTAGATGCGAAGGCTATGGGTTTATCCCTACCCAATGTACCTTGTGAAAGCACGGCACCGATTGGATGATTAGATGCATCGGTCGTAAGGATTAGGGGCTTAGAGAAATCGGGGTATTGCAATATATCGCTACTTGTGAGAATGGCTTTACATTTTTGGAAGGCCTTTGTGAAATCTTCAGAGTGGGTTATAGTTTCGCCTTTTTGGAGTCAATTTCTTAGAGGTTTTGCAATTTTAGCCAGAATTCCCAAAAAACCACGAAGTTCCTTATCAGTTCTGGGTAATGGCTAGTCCTTAATGACTGCAATTTTATCGGATTTTGGCTTAACTCCTTCAGTCGTCACAACGTTCCCTGGAAAAGCTACTTCTTTACATAAGAATTCGCATTTGTCTAGCTGTACTTTCATATTATATTTTGACAATGTGGTGAAAATTTTCCGTAAATTGTCCAAGTGTTTTTGCAAACTGGTGCAGAATACAATAATATCATCCATGTAGATAAAGCATCTCACGCCAATGTATTCGCGTAAGATGTTATCCATCACCCTCTGAAATGTGGAAGGCGTATTTTTCAAGCCAAATGCCATACTCAAAAATTCAGTGTCCGTTTTCGACACTAAAAGCTGTCTTAGGAATATCGGACGATTCAACTTCAATTTTATGAAAGCCGGATGTTAAATCTAGCGTTGTAAAAGAATTACATCTCCCTAATTTGTACAAGATATCAGTTATATTTGGTATGGGATAACGGTCATCGATTGTCTTGTCGTTCAATTTACGATAGTCTATCACCAGTCTCCATTTCTTTTGTCCGGAGGCGTCCTTCATTTTTGGGACATCACTAGTTTATGTCCAAGGGCTTATAGAATGTCTAATAATACCCTGTTCAAGCATTTGTGAAATTTGTTTCTGCTCCTCTTCTCGGTGGCAGAAGGGATATCGATATGATTTACAATAAACTGGGAGGTCATCTTTCGTTTTAATGCTATGCTTAATAGCATTAGTAAAAGATAAGTTTTCTCCTGTTAGTAAAAATACATTCTGGTATTCAACGATCACCTTCAGTAGCCTTTCTTTTTCTTCTGAGTTTAGGTGATCGGTTCTCAGTTGATCAAATAATTGTCGACTAATCGGGCTTACTCGGCATGGGGGCGATTGAGTTTCAAAGTTGTTTAGTTCGATATCGAATGGTTTGAAAATCTCGGTCTGTGTCGGGGCGTTCATGCAATTGGTAACAGCATGCGTAATTGTTTTTTGCCTTGTACAATCCTGAATGTATGAAAATAGACTCCATAATGTTTGTATCTTTTGGTATTAGAAAATCACCTTCTTCGATATTGACAGGAAATTTTATGAATTTTGTTTCAATGGCATTCAGTTGCAATTGTGTAGAGCATGGATATTTACGAAGCATTGTTATTTTGTCCAATGGAAATTGCAACTCATTAGTTGATGTGATGATATTTGCATTCAGCAGTTGTAATGCTTCGTAACCAATCAACCCATCAAAAATGGGTGAAAGTCAAATATATAAAATTTTATTTTTTGTGTGTTGGGGATCTGTAGAAATGGATTAAATTCAACGAATTGATTTATGGTACAGGTACAATTTATATTGTTCACCTTTGTAGGGTCTGTAAATCTACAGCTTGCAAGATTAATATGTTTGGCGCGAATATAATTTCTATTCGCCCCAGTAACTACGAGAAGTTTTAGTGCGCCTTTGGAAGTGTTCATTTCGATATAAGGAATAAACTTGTTCACGTCGAGGCCCGATAGTTGCCGAAAATTTAGGTCATCAACACGAACGAGGTTATTTTCGCTGTCTTGAGTCGCGGTTTAAGGAGGGTTTTCAACTACTTCAACTTCTTCGTCAGGATTATCGACTTCTGGATAATTTGAGTATTCGGGAAAACCATACATTTAGTAGTAACAGTATTCGTCGTAATTCATGTACAGTTCGTAAGATTCCTCAACATGATAATTCGGACGGTTCATGTAGTAAACCTGTCTAGTTACAATGGTAGGGTCGACTTCCATTGGAACAGCTTTGGGTTGTTGTGCAGGGGCATTTCTGAATTGTGTGTTGAATGTGAAAGGATTCCTAAAATTTTGAGGATTAAATTGAGTTTGGCGTTGCAGTTGATTAAATTGCGGTGATCGTTGTGTAGGATAGGGTTGGAGTGGTCGGAGCACTGGATTGAATTGGTAAGGTCTTACTGACCGATGAAATTGGAAAAGTTGTTGTTGTTGGAAAGGTCGTGGTAAATATGTAGGTCTAGCTGGGGGAAATTGGAAATGTTTCGACATGGGTTGTGCTTTTGGGGGTAGAGTAATTGTGTTTGATGGTTTAGCGACAGAATCAAATGGATTTTTAACGTAATTGTAGTTATCTTCCTCCAAACAAAGCCTGAGTGCATCCTTGAAGATTTTTGGAATCTGGGCCCTTGCGATTGGTCCAAGAGGTTCCCTAAGTCCCGACATGAATACTTTTAGGCCTAGATCTTGGTAAAATTGTTTTTTTCGCTTCAATAACTACACTTACGTTTTCGGTGAGATGTAATAAATTAATCAGTAATGAGATTGGTGTGATACGTCTCGATAAAAATCTTGCACCTTGCTTCAATTTGAACAGATCGCGCGTTAGAGACACTTCATCCCTCTTGTCACTGAAATGTGTAATTAAAATGTTTTTTATGTCCCCCCAATCCGTTTCTGTTCCATAGAGTTCGAGAACGGCATCCGCGTCATGGGTGATTTTTGAGCGGATGGCGTGCATCCAGATGTCGAAAGCTGGTGACCCTTGTGCATATATATATATATATATATATATATATATATATATATATATATATATATATATATATATATATATATATATATATATATATATATATATATATATATATATATATATATATATATATATATATATATATATATATATATATATATATATATATATATATATATATATATATATATATATATATATATACATATATATATATATATGTTTCGATTATATCACGCTTTTTGAAAAACAAACAAGGCACACTACGTTTTGATCTAATTAAGCCACATGTTGTGTCCTTGCACTTTTAAGATATTTTCACAATTGATTTGCTTATTTACATGTAGGGTAATGAGCCTATTATTGGGTTTCGGAATATTTCGTTAAGGCCCCCGACGGGCTTCTTTTTCTTGTTATCTGCAGAATTGAGGATATCAATATAATACGCATATACGATACTCATATGAATGCACGCGAATGAAATGAATGATTTCTTCAACCCGCTTTTTCTCTCGCTTTTCCCATAAAACTACCCAAGTATAGTATACCAGTGGATTCGTAAGTGGCGGTTCAGCCAGACTAGGGCATTTACAATTACGTACATATTGTTTTGGGATTTTTATAACACAAACAAGCATTCAATTAAATTGAACTTTCGAAAGAAATGTCGAAATTACTTGTTGTTGATTTTTCGTCCAAAAACAATTAAAAGGTTAGTTGGGAAACTTCACATCCCAAACGATCTAGTGTCATATACCATTCAAGTAG
Organism: Topomyia yanbarensis; assembly: GCF_030247195.1. Lineage (NCBI taxonomy): Eukaryota > Metazoa > Arthropoda > Insecta > Diptera > Culicidae > Topomyia > Topomyia yanbarensis. The sequence continues at coordinate 228,694,093 of NC_080672.1, forward strand.
TACAAACTTTCTCGGTTGTGATCCATTAGGAGGTAGATAACAGTCTATTATCTCTCTCTGGACTAAATCAGCCTGGATGCCGTGTCGTTCGAGTCCTGCTCTCACGTCGTGGAAGGCAGCAGAAATAGGAGTCCCAAGTTAACCTCTAGCTGAAAACCAAAAGGCTGGAAAGACTAAAATAAGTCAGTAAACGGAGCATAATTGACCTCTCCATCGCTGTGTCAACCGAAGCTCTAACATAATGGATGTTTGTATGATTTTGTTGGCTATTTTCGGCAAATTTGAGACTAAGAGAAGCGACAGCAATGAAATTGAAAGACGGATAGGAATTCTAGAGTTCATCAGAACGGAAAACTAGGACTAAGCAGGCTCATATGGACATGATCGAAAGGAAATGTGCAGAATCCTTTGCCTTTTGGTAAGTAGGAGTTTGGCGTTATAATCATATCAGACAAAAAATACGTCTATTGTTCGGTAAATTTGCTACATATTACATCGCGTTTTGATGATTTTAAAAAGGTTGTGTCATATTGTGGTAGAAATTGTTTTTTACTCATAACGGGCAGTGCTACAAATGCTCATAATAACATTTGGGACAGCTCTAACAGTATTACTCATCAATTGACTAACGAGTTAATGCCAAACGAGCGCAAATATTCATAATATCATAAAACCTCAGCACTTTTATTTATTTATTAACAGATTAAGGCCGAAGTGGCCTGTGCCGTATACAAAAGATTCCTCCATTCCACTCGGTCCATGGCCGCGCGTCGCCAGCCACGCAGTCTGCGAAGGGTCCGCAAATCGTCTTCCACCTGGTCGATCCATCGTGCTCGCTGCGCGCCACGTCTTCTTGTACCGGTTGGATTGCAATTGAGAACCGTTTTCACCGGGCCATTGTCCGACATTCTGGCTACGTGCCCGGCCCACCGTAGTCGTCCGATTTTCGCGGTATGACAGATGGGCGGCTCCCCCAACAGCTGATGCAACTCATGGTTCATTCGCCGTCTCCATGTGCCGTCTTCCATCTGCACTCCACCGTAGATGGTACGCAGCACTTTCCGTTCGAAGACACCAAGTGCGCGTTGGTCCTCGACGAGCATGGTCCAGGTCTCGTGCCCGTAGAGAACTACCGGTCTAATCAGCGTCTTGTAGATGGTCAACTTCGTACGACGGCGAACTCTGTTCGACCGAAGTGTCTTGCGGAGGCCAAAGGCACGATTTCCTGCCACGATGCGTCTACGAATCTCTCTGCTGGTATCATTGTCGGCGGTCACCAGTGAGCCCAAGTACACGAACTCTTCAACCACCTCGATTTCGTCGCCACCGATGCAAACTCGAAGCGGGCGGTTCTCATTCTCTTCTCGTGAACCTCTTCCTATCATGTACTTTGTCTTCGACGTGTTGATGGCAAGTCCGACGCGCTTGGCTTCTCTTTTCAGTCTGATGTAGGCTTCCTCCATCTTCTCAAAGTTTCGTGCAATAATATCAACGTCATCGGCGAAGCCAAGTAGCTGAACGGACTTTATGAAAATACGTACCCTGCTCTTCTTATTACACCTTCCAGCGCGATGTTGAATAACAGACACGAGAGACCATCACCTTGCCGTAACCCTCTGCGTGATTCGAAGGGACTCGAGAGCGTCCCTGAGACACGTACTACGCACATCACCCGATCCATCGTCGCCTTCACTAATCGCGTCAGTTTGTCCGGGAATCCGTACTCAGCACTTGGAAACACATTATTTTTTTGCGATAAATGAGTCTTATTTGATTAGTTAGACCTTTCATCAGATGTCGAAGTGTGTCGTAGTGCCGGGTCTACAGGAACCTTGGTGAGCCATAAAACGTATTTTCCAACATTTGATTTTTGACTTAGATAAAGGCGTCGAATTACATATTTTTTGTCATGATAGCGGCATACGAAGGAAGCTGACCCTCTTTGATTTATGCGTGTGTCTCAAAACCTACTTTTATAGATTGTGAAACTATAACAAACCAGCGTTTGAGCTCATTTTAGCAAGTTCCAATTTCTGTGTATGATTAGCACTCTCCATGCATGTCAGAAAACTTGTTTCCGTAATTCGAAATTCCATTTTCCAATTCGTGCATCAGATATATTTTGCCAAGAAGGCGTACCCCTCGTTTACCATCCGGCTGAAGCCTCCTATTGAAACTAATACCTTTGCTTGGTTGAACTCTCAATGTGTGAAATGTGGCCGAAAAGATGATAATCCGCGGAATGTACCAAAACTTCAACCAATCGAAGCATTTTGGAAAGCTGCTTCAGCAGCACAATTAAAATCAAGGATATGCAGGGTAGATCTCAATGTCGCCTAGACCATGACGGAAGCAGTAAAGCAAGTTTAGGTACACTTGAGAAAGATAGACCATAAGCTGTCCTACTTTTTTTTAAATAACTACTAGATATAAAACTTATTTGTTATAAACAAAACCTACCCTGGGTTTTAGTTTAGTCCAGCTACTTCTGACTCACCCGTTATTTTGTCAAAAATTCGAAGTTGTAGTCTTGCAATATCATGCAAGATCAAAGCAAAATCGTAGACCAAAAATGCCTTGTCGGACAATACTTGAGATGAGTACAGGTATAGTGATGATTGGAACACTTTGCTATTGCATTGACGTTCTCTTCAGAGATATTGAGATACTGTCTGAGATATACTGTGAGTCAAGCCGTCAACTGCGAAAATAATGCTCTCCCAATGTAAAATCGAAAGCGGTTTTTCAAACCTTGCTTGTGAAATTATTGAAAAAAAATCTCTTCCTGAATTGCCACGCGATGGAAGAAACAATCGTATGTGATCCGTAGAAAATAAGCTCAAAAAAGCACAAAGTCGAACCTAAAAGCCGAGCCATTGGAACTGGTTACTGATGTATGAGGCTCCGCCTGGTCATCATAGTCTGCTGGTGCAAGAAGAAGACTGCTGTTTGTATCAAGGACAGGGAGGATTCTAAACAAATATTGCTCTAATGACGAAATAACCGGTCGATATGCTATAAATAATTTGAAAAACCTGTTTTAATCAACCTAGTGGTGCAATCGTTCCTTTCTCATATATCCAAGCTATGACTCCATAACTGGATATGCTCAATAAGTCTGCTACATTCTTATTACGCTTGGTACCTATATGCATTTCGCATTTGGCATGTGCCGTGTAAAATACAAATTCGATTTTTGAAATTTCTAGTATTGCATCCTACATTTGAAACCAAGTTTGTAAAAATCAGTAAGCGTTTGCGGAAAAATAGGTGTAGGTGTCTTTGTCTTTGTCTTTGTCTTTGTCTTTGTCTTTGTCTTTGTCTTTGTCTTTGTCTTTGTCTTTGTCTTTGTCTTTGTCTTTGTCTTTGTCTTTGTCTTTGTCTTTGTCTTTGTCTTTGTCTTTGTCTTTGTCTTTGTCTTTGTCTTTGTCTTTGTCTTTGTCTTTGTCTTTGTCTTTGTCTTTGTCTTTGTCTTTGTCTTTGTCTTTGTCTTTGTCTTTGTCTTTGTCTTTGTCTTTGTCTTTGTCTTTGTCTTTGTCTTTGTCTTTGTCTTTGTCTTTGTCTTTGTCTTTGTCTTTGTCTTTGTCTTTGTCTTTGTCTTTGTCTTTGTCTTTGTCTTTGTCTTTGTCTTTGTCTTTGTCTTTGTCTTTGTCTTTGTCTTTGTCTTTGTCTTTGTCTTTGTCTTTGTCTTTGTCTTTGTCTTTGTCTTTGTCTTTGTCTTTGTCTTTGTCTTTGTCTTTGTCTTTGTCTTTGTCTTTGTCTTTGTCTTTGTCTTTGTCTTTGTCTTTGTCTTTGTCTTTGTCTTTGTCTTTGTCTTTGTCTTTGTCTTTGTCTTTGTCTTTGTCTTTGTCTTTGTCTTTGTCTTTGTCTTTGTCTTTGTCTTTGTCTTTGTCTTTGTCTTTGTCTTTGTCTTTGTCTTTGTCTTTGTCTTTGTCTTTGTCTTTGTCTTTGTCTTTGTCTTTGTCTTTGTCTTTGTCTTTGTCTTTGTCTTTGTCTTTGTCTTTGTCTTTGTCTTTGTCTTTGTCTTTGTCTTTGTCTTTGTCTTTGTCTTTGTCTTTGTCTTTGTCTTTGTCTTTGTCTTTGTCTTTGTCTTTGTCTTTGTCTTTGTCTTTGTCTTTGTCTTTGTCTTTGTCTTTGTCTTTGTCTTTGTCTTTGTCTTTGTCTTTGTCTTTGTCTTTGTCTTTGTCTTTGTCTTTGTCTTTGTCTTTGTCTTTGTCTTTGTCTTTGTCTTTGTCTTTGTCTTTGTCTTTGTCTTTGTCTTTGTCTTTGTCTTTGTCTTTGTCTTTGTCTTTGTCTTTGTCTTTGTCTTTGTCTTTGTCTTTGTCTTTGTCTTTGTCTTTGTCTTTGTCTTTGTCTTTGTCTTTGTCTTTGTCTTTGTCTTTGTCTTTGTCTTTGTCTTTGTCTTTGTCTTTGTCTTTGTCTTTGTCTTTGTCTTTGTCTTTGTCTTTGTCTTTGTCTTTGTCTTTGTCTTTGTCTTTGTCTTTGTCTTTGTCTTTGTCTTTGTCTTTGTCTTTGTCTTTGTCTTTGTCTTTGTCTTTGTCTTTGTCTTTGTCTTTGTCTTTGTCTTTGTCTTTGTCTTTGTCTTTGTCTTTGTCTTTGTCTTTGTCTTTGTCTTTGTCTTTGTCTTTGTCTTTGTCTTTGTCTTTGTCTTTGTCTTTGTCTTTGTCTTTGTCTTTGTCTTTGTCTTTGTCTTTGTCTTTGTCTTTGTCTTTGTCTTTGTCTTTGTCTTTGTCTTTGTCTTTGTCTTTGTCTTTGTCTTTGTCTTTGTCTTTGTCTTTGTCTTTGTCTTTGTCTTTGTCTTTGTCTTTGTCTTTGTCTTTGTCTTTGTCTTTGTCTTTGTCTTTGTCTTTGTCTTTGTCTTTGTCTTTGTCTTTGTCTTTGTCTTTGTCTTTGTCTTTGTCTTTGTCTTTGTCTTTGTCTTTGTCTTTGTCTTTGTCTTTGTCTTTGTCTTTGTCTTTGTCTTTGTCTTTGTCTTTGTCTTTGTCTTTGTCTTTGTCTTTGTCTTTGTCTTTGTCTTTGTCTTTGTCTTTGTCTTTGTCTTTGTCTTTGTCTTTGTCTTTGTCTTTGTCTTTGTCTTTGTCTTTGTCTTTGTCTTTGTCTTTGTCTTTGTCTTTGTCTTTGTCTTTGTCTTTGTCTTTGTCTTTGTCTTTGTCTTTGTCTTTGTCTTTGTCTTTGTCTTTGTCTTTGTCTTTGTCTTTGTCTTTGTCTTTGTCTTTGTCTTTGTCTTTGTCTTTGTCTTTGTCTTTGTCTTTGTCTTTGTCTTTGTCTTTGTCTTTGTCTTTGTCTTTGTCTTTGTCTTTGTCTTTGTCTTTGTCTTTGTCTTTGTCTTTGTCTTTGTCTTTGTCTTTGTCTTTGTCTTTGTCTTTGTCTTTGTCTTTGTCTTTGTCTTTGTCTTTGTCTTTGTCTTTGTCTTTGTCTTTGTCTTTGTCTTTGTCTTTGTCTTTGTCTTTGTCTTTGTCTTTGTCTTTGTCTTTGTCTTTGTCTTTGTCTTTGTCTTTGTCTTTGTCTTTGTCTTTGTCTTTGTCTTTGTCTTTGTCTTTGTCTTTGTCTTTGTCTTTGTCTTTGTCTTTGTCTTTGTCTTTGTCTTTGTCTTTGTCTTTGTCTTTGTCTTTGTCTTTGTCTTTGTCTTTGTCTTTGTCTTTGTCTTTGTCTTTGTCTTTGTCTTTGTCTTTGTCTTTGTCTTTGTCTTTGTCTTTGTCTTTGTCTTTGTCTTTGTCTTTGTCTTTGTCTTTGTCTTTGTCTTTGTCTTTGTCTTTGTCTTTGTCTTTGTCTTTGTCTTTGTCTTTGTCTTTGTCTTTGTCTTTGTCTTTGTCTTTGTCTTTGTCTTTGTCTTTGTCTTTGTCTTTGTCTTTGTCTTTGTCTTTGTCTTTGTCTTTGTCTTTGTCTTTGTCTTTGTCTTTGTCTTTGTCTTTGTCTTTGTCTTTGTCTTTGTCTTTGTCTTTGTCTTTGTCTTTGTCTTTGTCTTTGTCTTTGTCTTTGTCTTTGTCTTTGTCTTTGTCTTTGTCTTTGTCTTTGTCTTTGTCTTTGTCTTTGTCTTTGTCTTTGTCTTTGTCTTTGTCTTTGTCTTTGTCTTTGTCTTTGTCTTTGTCTTTGTCTTTGTCTTTGTCTTTGTCTTTGTCTTTGTCTTTGTCTTTGTCTTTGTCTTTGTCTTTGTCTTTGTCTTTGTCTTTGTCTTTGTCTTTGTCTTTGTCTTTGTCTTTGTCTTTGTCTTTGTCTTTGTCTTTGTCTTTGTCTTTGTCTTTGTCTTTGTCTTTGTCTTTGTCTTTGTCTTTGTCTTTGTCTTTGTCTTTGTCTTTGTCTTTGTCTTTGTCTTTGTCTTTGTCTTTGTCTTTGTCTTTGTCTTTGTCTTTGTCTTTGTCTTTGTCTTTGTCTTTGTCTTTGTCTTTGTCTTTGTCTTTGTCTTTGTCTTTGTCTTTGTCTTTGTCTTTGTCTTTGTCTTTGTCTTTGTCTTTGTCTTTGTCTTTGTCTTTGTCTTTGTCTTTGTCTTTGTCTTTGTCTTTGTCTTTGTCTTTGTCTTTGTCTTTGTCTTTGTCTTTGTCTTTGTCTTTGTCTTTGTCTTTGTCTTTGTCTTTGTCTTTGTCTTTGTCTTTGTCTTTGTCTTTGTCTTTGTCTTTGTCTTTGTCTTTGTCTTTGTCTTTGTCTTTGTCTTTGTCTTTGTCTTTGTCTTTGTCTTTGTCTTTGTCTTTGTCTTTGTCTTTGTCTTTGTCTTTGTCTTTGTCTTTGTCTTTGTCTTTGTCTTTGTCTTTGTCTTTGTCTTTGTCTTTGTCTTTGTCTTTGTCTTTGTCTTTGTCTTTGTCTTTGTCTTTGTCTTTGTCTTTGTCTTTGTCTTTGTCTTTGTCTTTGTCTTTGTCTTTGTCTTTGTCTTTGTCTTTGTCTTTGTCTTTGTCTTTGTCTTTGTCTTTGTCTTTGTCTTTGTCTTTGTCTTTGTCTTTGTCTTTGTCTTTGTCTTTGTCTTTGTCTTTGTCTTTGTCTTTGTCTTTGTCTTTGTCTTTGTCTTTGTCTTTGTCTTTGTCTTTGTCTTTGTCTTTGTCTTTGTCTTTGTCTTTGTCTTTGTCTTTGTCTTTGTCTTTGTCTTTGTCTTTGTCTTTGTCTTTGTCTTTGTCTTTGTCTTTGTCTTTGTCTTTGTCTTTGTCTTTGTCTTTGTCTTTGTCTTTGTCTTTGTCTTTGTCTTTGTCTTTGTCTTTGTCTTTGTCTTTGTCTTTGTCTTTGTCTTTGTCTTTGTCTTTGTCTTTGTCTTTGTCTTTGTCTTTGTCTTTGTCTTTGTCTTTGTCTTTGTCTTTGTCTTTGTCTTTGTCTTTGTCTTTGTCTTTGTCTTTGTCTTTGTCTTTGTCTTTGTCTTTGTCTTTGTCTTTGTCTTTGTCTTTGTCTTTGTCTTTGTCTTTGTCTTTGTCTTTGTCTTTGTCTTTGTCTTTGTCTTTGTCTTTGTCTTTGTCTTTGTCTTTGTCTTTGTCTTTGTCTTTGTCTTTGTCTTTGTCTTTGTCTTTGTCTTTGTCTTTGTCTTTGTCTTTGTCTTTGTCTTTGTCTTTGTCTTTGTCTTTGTCTTTGTCTTTGTCTTTGTCTTTGTCTTTGTCTTTGTCTTTGTCTTTGTCTTTGTCTTTGTCTTTGTCTTTGTCTTTGTCTTTGTCTTTGTCTTTGTCTTTGTCTTTGTCTTTGTCTTTGTCTTTGTCTTTGTCTTTGTCTTTGTCTTTGTCTTTGTCTTTGTCTTTGTCTTTGTCTTTGTCTTTGTCTTTGTCTTTGTCTTTGTCTTTGTCTTTGTCTTTGTCTTTGTCTTTGTCTTTGTCTTTGTCTTTGTCTTTGTCTTTGTCTTTGTCTTTGTCTTTGTCTTTGTCTTTGTCTTTGTCTTTGTCTTTGTCTTTGTCTTTGTCTTTGTCTTTGTCTTTGTCTTTGTCTTTGTCTTTGTCTTTGTCTTTGTCTTTGTCTTTGTCTTTGTCTTTGTCTTTGTCTTTGTCTTTGTCTTTGTCTTTGTCTTTGTCTTTGTCTTTGTCTTTGTCTTTGTCTTTGTCTTTGTCTTTGTCTTTGTCTTTGTCTTTGTCTTTGTCTTTGTCTTTGTCTTTGTCTTTGTCTTTGTCTTTGTCTTTGTCTTTGTCTTTGTCTTTGTCTTTGTCTTTGTCTTTGTCTTTGTCTTTGTCTTTGTCTTTGTCTTTGTCTTTGTCTTTGTCTTTGTCTTTGTCTTTGTCTTTGTCTTTGTCTTTGTCTTTGTCTTTGTCTTTGTCTTTGTCTTTGTCTTTGTCTTTGTCTTTGTCTTTGTCTTTGTCTTTGTCTTTGTCTTTGTCTTTGTCTTTGTCTTTGTCTTTGTCTTTGTCTTTGTCTTTGTCTTTGTCTTTGTCTTTGTCTTTGTCTTTGTCTTTGTCTTTGTCTTTGTCTTTGTCTTTGTCTTTGTCTTTGTCTTTGTCTTTGTCTTTGTCTTTGTCTTTGTCTTTGTCTTTGTCTTTGTCTTTGTCTTTGTCTTTGTCTTTGTCTTTGTCTTTGTCTTTGTCTTTGTCTTTGTCTTTGTCTTTGTCTTTGTCTTTGTCTTTGTCTTTGTCTTTGTCTTTGTCTTTGTCTTTGTCTTTGTCTTTGTCTTTGTCTTTGTCTTTGTCTTTGTCTTTGTCTTTGTCTTTGTCTTTGTCTTTGTCTTTGTCTTTGTCTTTGTCTTTGTCTTTGTCTTTGTCTTTGTCTTTGTCTTTGTCTTTGTCTTTGTCTTTGTCTTTGTCTTTGTCTTTGTCTTTGTCTTTGTCTTTGTCTTTGTCTTTGTCTTTGTCTTTGTCTTTGTCTTTGTCTTTGTCTTTGTCTTTGTCTTTGTCTTTGTCTTTGTCTTTGTCTTTGTCTTTGTCTTTGTCTTTGTCTTTGTCTTTGTCTTTGTCTTTGTCTTTGTCTTTGTCTTTGTCTTTGTCTTTGTCTTTGTCTTTGTCTTTGTCTTTGTCTTTGTCTTTGTCTTTGTCTTTGTCTTTGTCTTTGTCTTTGTCTTTGTCTTTGTCTTTGTCTTTGTCTTTGTCTTTGTCTTTGTCTTTGTCTTTGTCTTTGTCTTTGTCTTTGTCTTTGTCTTTGTCTTTGTCTTTGTCTTTGTCTTTGTCTTTGTCTTTGTCTTTGTCTTTGTCTTTGTCTTTGTCTTTGTCTTTGTCTTTGTCTTTGTCTTTGTCTTTGTCTTTGTCTTTGTCTTTGTCTTTGTCTTTGTCTTTGTCTTTGTCTTTGTCTTTGTCTTTGTCTTTGTCTTTGTCTTTGTCTTTGTCTTTGTCTTTGTCTTTGTCTTTGTCTTTGTCTTTGTCTTTGTCTTTGTCTTTGTCTTTGTCTTTGTCTTTGTCTTTGTCTTTGTCTTTGTCTTTGTCTTTGTCTTTGTCTTTGTCTTTGTCTTTGTCTTTGTCTTTGTCTTTGTCTTTGTCTTTGTCTTTGTCTTTGTCTTTGTCTTTGTCTTTGTCTTTGTCTTTGTCTTTGTCTTTGTCTTTGTCTTTGTCTTTGTCTTTGTCTTTGTCTTTGTCTTTGTCTTTGTCTTTGTCTTTGTCTTTGTCTTTGTCTTTGTCTTTGTCTTTGTCTTTGTCTTTGTCTTTGTCTTTGTCTTTGTCTTTGTCTTTGTCTTTGTCTTTGTCTTTGTCTTTGTCTTTGTCTTTGTCTTTGTCTTTGTCTTTGTCTTTGTCTTTGTCTTTGTCTTTGTCTTTGTCTTTGTCTTTGTCTTTGTCTTTGTCTTTGTCTTTGTCTTTGTCTTTGTCTTTGTCTTTGTCTTTGTCTTTGTCTTTGTCTTTGTCTTTGTCTTTGTCTTTGTCTTTGTCTTTGTCTTTGTCTTTGTCTTTGTCTTTGTCTTTGTCTTTGTCTTTGTCTTTGTCTTTGTCTTTGTCTTTGTCTTTGTCTTTGTCTTTGTCTTTGTCTTTGTCTTTGTCTTTGTCTTTGTCTTTGTCTTTGTCTTTGTCTTTGTCTTTGTCTTTGTCTTTGTCTTTGTCTTTGTCTTTGTCTTTGTCTTTGTCTTTGTCTTTGTCTTTGTCTTTGTCTTTGTCTTTGTCTTTGTCTTTGTCTTTGTCTTTGTCTTTGTCTTTGTCTTTGTCTTTGTCTTTGTCTTTGTCTTTGTCTTTGTCTTTGTCTTTGTCTTTGTCTTTGTCTTTGTCTTTGTCTTTGTCTTTGTCTTTGTCTTTGTCTTTGTCTTTGTCTTTGTCTTTGTCTTTGTCTTTGTCTTTGTCTTTGTCTTTGTCTTTGTCTTTGTCTTTGTCTTTGTCTTTGTCTTTGTCTTTGTCTTTGTCTTTGTCTTTGTCTTTGTCTTTGTCTTTGTCTTTGTCTTTGTCTTTGTCTTTGTCTTTGTCTTTGTCTTTGTCTTTGTCTTTGTCTTTGTCTTTGTCTTTGTCTTTGTCTTTGTCTTTGTCTTTGTCTTTGTCTTTGTCTTTGTCTTTGTCTTTGTCTTTGTCTTTGTCTTTGTCTTTGTCTTTGTCTTTGTCTTTGTCTTTGTCTTTGTCTTTGTCTTTGTCTTTGTCTTTGTCTTTGTCTTTGTCTTTGTCTTTGTCTTTGTCTTTGTCTTTGTCTTTGTCTTTGTCTTTGTCTTTGTCTTTGTCTTTGTCTTTGTCTTTGTCTTTGTCTTTGTCTTTGTCTTTGTCTTTGTCTTTGTCTTTGTCTTTGTCTTTGTCTTTGTCTTTGTCTTTGTCTTTGTCTTTGTCTTTGTCTTTGTCTTTGTCTTTGTCTTTGTCTTTGTCTTTGTCTTTGTCTTTGTCTTTGTCTTTGTCTTTGTCTTTGTCTTTGTCTTTGTCTTTGTCTTTGTCTTTGTCTTTGTCTTTGTCTTTGTCTTTGTCTTTGTCTTTGTCTTTGTCTTTGTCTTTGTCTTTGTCTTTGTCTTTGTCTTTGTCTTTGTCTTTGTCTTTGTCTTTGTCTTTGTCTTTGTCTTTGTCTTTGTCTTTGTCTTTGTCTTTGTCTTTGTCTTTGTCTTTGTCTTTGTCTTTGTCTTTGTCTTTGTCTTTGTCTTTGTCTTTGTCTTTGTCTTTGTCTTTGTCTTTGTCTTTGTCTTTGTCTTTGTCTTTGTCTTTGTCTTTGTCTTTGTCTTTGTCTTTGTCTTTGTCTTTGTCTTTGTCTTTGTCTTTGTCTTTGTCTTTGTCTTTGTCTTTGTCTTTGTCTTTGTCTTTGTCTTTGTCTTTGTCTTTGTCTTTGTCTTTGTCTTTGTCTTTGTCTTTGTCTTTGTCTTTGTCTTTGTCTTTGTCTTTGTCTTTGTCTTTGTCTTTGTCTTTGTCTTTGTCTTTGTCTTTGTCTTTGTCTTTGTCTTTGTCTTTGTCTTTGTCTTTGTCTTTGTCTTTGTCTTTGTCTTTGTCTTTGTCTTTGTCTTTGTCTTTGTCTTTGTCTTTGTCTTTGTCTTTGTCTTTGTCTTTGTCTTTGTCTTTGTCTTTGTCTTTGTCTTTGTCTTTGTCTTTGTCTTTGTCTTTGTCTTTGTCTTTGTCTTTGTCTTTGTCTTTGTCTTTGTCTTTGTCTTTGTCTTTGTCTTTGTCTTTGTCTTTGTCTTTGTCTTTGTCTTTGTCTTTGTCTTTGTCTTTGTCTTTGTCTTTGTCTTTGTCTTTGTCTTTGTCTTTGTCTTTGTCTTTGTCTTTGTCTTTGTCTTTGTCTTTGTCTTTGTCTTTGTCTTTGTCTTTGTCTTTGTCTTTGTCTTTGTCTTTGTCTTTGTCTTTGTCTTTGTCTTTGTCTTTGTCTTTGTCTTTGTCTTTGTCTTTGTCTTTGTCTTTGTCTTTGTCTTTGTCTTTGTCTTTGTCTTTGTCTTTGTCTTTGTCTTTGTCTTTGTCTTTGTCTTTGTCTTTGTCTTTGTCTTTGTCTTTGTCTTTGTCTTTGTCTTTGTCTTTGTCTTTGTCTTTGTCTTTGTCTTTGTCTTTGTCTTTGTCTTTGTCTTTGTCTTTGTCTTTGTCTTTGTCTTTGTCTTTGTCTTTGTCTTTGTCTTTGTCTTTGTCTTTGTCTTTGTCTTTGTCTTTGTCTTTGTCTTTGTCTTTGTCTTTGTCTTTGTCTTTGTCTTTGTCTTTGTCTTTGTCTTTGTCTTTGTCTTTGTCTTTGTCTTTGTCTTTGTCTTTGTCTTTGTCTTTGTCTTTGTCTTTGTCTTTGTCTTTGTCTTTGTCTTTGTCTTTGTCTTTGTCTTTGTCTTTGTCTTTGTCTTTGTCTTTGTCTTTGTCTTTGTCTTTGTCTTTGTCTTTGTCTTTGTCTTTGTCTTTGTCTTTGTCTTTGTCTTTGTCTTTGTCTTTGTCTTTGTCTTTGTCTTTGTCTTTGTCTTTGTCTTTGTCTTTGTCTTTGTCTTTGTCTTTGTCTTTGTCTTTGTCTTTGTCTTTGTCTTTGTCTTTGTCTTTGTCTTTGTCTTTGTCTTTGTCTTTGTCTTTGTCTTTGTCTTTGTCTTTGTCTTTGTCTTTGTCTTTGTCTTTGTCTTTGTCTTTGTCTTTGTCTTTGTCTTTGTCTTTGTCTTTGTCTTTGTCTTTGTCTTTGTCTTTGTCTTTGTCTTTGTCTTTGTCTTTGTCTTTGTCTTTGTCTTTGTCTTTGTCTTTGTCTTTGTCTTTGTCTTTGTCTTTGTCTTTGTCTTTGTCTTTGTCTTTGTCTTTGTCTTTGTCTTTGTCTTTGTCTTTGTCTTTGTCTTTGTCTTTGTCTTTGTCTTTGTCTTTGTCTTTGTCTTTGTCTTTGTCTTTGTCTTTGTCTTTGTCTTTGTCTTTGTCTTTGTCTTTGTCTTTGTCTTTGTCTTTGTCTTTGTCTTTGTCTTTGTCTTTGTCTTTGTCTTTGTCTTTGTCTTTGTCTTTGTCTTTGTCTTTGTCTTTGTCTTTGTCTTTGTCTTTGTCTTTGTCTTTGTCTTTGTCTTTGTCTTTGTCTTTGTCTTTGTCTTTGTCTTTGTCTTTGTCTTTGTCTTTGTCTTTGTCTTTGTCTTTGTCTTTGTCTTTGTCTTTGTCTTTGTCTTTGTCTTTGTCTTTGTCTTTGTCTTTGTCTTTGTCTTTGTCTTTGTCTTTGTCTTTGTCTTTGTCTTTGTCTTTGTCTTTGTCTTTGTCTTTGTCTTTGTCTTTGTCTTTGTCTTTGTCTTTGTCTTTGTCTTTGTCTTTGTCTTTGTCTTTGTCTTTGTCTTTGTCTTTGTCTTTGTCTTTGTCTTTGTCTTTGTCTTTGTCTTTGTCTTTGTCTTTGTCTTTGTCTTTGTCTTTGTCTTTGTCTTTGTCTTTGTCTTTGTCTTTGTCTTTGTCTTTGTCTTTGTCTTTGTCTTTGTCTTTGTCTTTGTCTTTGTCTTTGTCTTTGTCTTTGTCTTTGTCTTTGTCTTTGTCTTTGTCTTTGTCTTTGTCTTTGTCTTTGTCTTTGTCTTTGTCTTTGTCTTTGTCTTTGTCTTTGTCTTTGTCTTTGTCTTTGTCTTTGTCTTTGTCTTTGTCTTTGTCTTTGTCTTTGTCTTTGTCTTTGTCTTTGTCTTTGTCTTTGTCTTTGTCTTTGTCTTTGTCTTTGTCTTTGTCTTTGTCTTTGTCTTTGTCTTTGTCTTTGTCTTTGTCTTTGTCTTTGTCTTTGTCTTTGTCTTTGTCTTTGTCTTTGTCTTTGTCTTTGTCTTTGTCTTTGTCTTTGTCTTTGTCTTTGTCTTTGTCTTTGTCTTTGTCTTTGTCTTTGTCTTTGTCTTTGTCTTTGTCTTTGTCTTTGTCTTTGTCTTTGTCTTTGTCTTTGTCTTTGTCTTTGTCTTTGTCTTTGTCTTTGTCTTTGTCTTTGTCTTTGTCTTTGTCTTTGTCTTTGTCTTTGTCTTTGTCTTTGTCTTTGTCTTTGTCTTTGTCTTTGTCTTTGTCTTTGTCTTTGTCTTTGTCTTTGTCTTTGTCTTTGTCTTTGTCTTTGTCTTTGTCTTTGTCTTTGTCTTTGTCTTTGTCTTTGTCTTTGTCTTTGTCTTTGTCTTTGTCTTTGTCTTTGTCTTTGTCTTTGTCTTTGTCTTTGTCTTTGTCTTTGTCTTTGTCTTTGTCTTTGTCTTTGTCTTTGTCTTTGTCTTTGTCTTTGTCTTTGTCTTTGTCTTTGTCTTTGTCTTTGTCTTTGTCTTTGTCTTTGTCTTTGTCTTTGTCTTTGTCTTTGTCTTTGTCTTTGTCTTTGTCTTTGTCTTTGTCTTTGTCTTTGTCTTTGTCTTTGTCTTTGTCTTTGTCTTTGTCTTTGTCTTTGTCTTTGTCTTTGTCTTTGTCTTTGTCTTTGTCTTTGTCTTTGTCTTTGTCTTTGTCTTTGTCTTTGTCTTTGTCTTTGTCTTTGTCTTTGTCTTTGTCTTTGTCTTTGTCTTTGTCTTTGTCTTTGTCTTTGTCTTTGTCTTTGTCTTTGTCTTTGTCTTTGTCTTTGTCTTTGTCTTTGTCTTTGTCTTTGTCTTTGTCTTTGTCTTTGTCTTTGTCTTTGTCTTTGTCTTTGTCTTTGTCTTTGTCTTTGTCTTTGTCTTTGTCTTTGTCTTTGTCTTTGTCTTTGTCTTTGTCTTTGTCTTTGTCTTTGTCTTTGTCTTTGTCTTTGTCTTTGTCTTTGTCTTTGTCTTTGTCTTTGTCTTTGTCTTTGTCTTTGTCTTTGTCTTTGTCTTTGTCTTTGTCTTTGTCTTTGTCTTTGTCTTTGTCTTTGTCTTTGTCTTTGTCTTTGTCTTTGTCTTTGTCTTTGTCTTTGTCTTTGTCTTTGTCTTTGTCTTTGTCTTTGTCTTTGTCTTTGTCTTTGTCTTTGTCTTTGTCTTTGTCTTTGTCTTTGTCTTTGTCTTTGTCTTTGTCTTTGTCTTTGTCTTTGTCTTTGTCTTTGTCTTTGTCTTTGTCTTTGTCTTTGTCTTTGTCTTTGTCTTTGTCTTTGTCTTTGTCTTTGTCTTTGTCTTTGTCTTTGTCTTTGTCTTTGTCTTTGTCTTTGTCTTTGTCTTTGTCTTTGTCTTTGTCTTTGTCTTTGTCTTTGTCTTTGTCTTTGTCTTTGTCTTTGTCTTTGTCTTTGTCTTTGTCTTTGTCTTTGTCTTTGTCTTTGTCTTTGTCTTTGTCTTTGTCTTTGTCTTTGTCTTTGTCTTTGTCTTTGTCTTTGTCTTTGTCTTTGTCTTTGTCTTTGTCTTTGTCTTTGTCTTTGTCTTTGTCTTTGTCTTTGTCTTTGTCTTTGTCTTTGTCTTTGTCTTTGTCTTTGTCTTTGTCTTTGTCTTTGTCTTTGTCTTTGTCTTTGTCTTTGTCTTTGTCTTTGTCTTTGTCTTTGTCTTTGTCTTTGTCTTTGTCTTTGTCTTTGTCTTTGTCTTTGTCTTTGTCTTTGTCTTTGTCTTTGTCTTTGTCTTTGTCTTTGTCTTTGTCTTTGTCTTTGTCTTTGTCTTTGTCTTTGTCTTTGTCTTTGTCTTTGTCTTTGTCTTTGTCTTTGTCTTTGTCTTTGTCTTTGTCTTTGTCTTTGTCTTTGTCTTTGTCTTTGTCTTTGTCTTTGTCTTTGTCTTTGTCTTTGTCTTTGTCTTTGTCTTTGTCTTTGTCTTTGTCTTTGTCTTTGTCTTTGTCTTTGTCTTTGTCTTTGTCTTTGTCTTTGTCTTTGTCTTTGTCTTTGTCTTTGTCTTTGTCTTTGTCTTTGTCTTTGTCTTTGTCTTTGTCTTTGTCTTTGTCTTTGTCTTTGTCTTTGTCTTTGTCTTTGTCTTTGTCTTTGTCTTTGTCTTTGTCTTTGTCTTTGTCTTTGTCTTTGTCTTTGTCTTTGTCTTTGTCTTTGTCTTTGTCTTTGTCTTTGTCTTTGTCTTTGTCTTTGTCTTTGTCTTTGTCTTTGTCTTTGTCTTTGTCTTTGTCTTTGTCTTTGTCTTTGTCTTTGTCTTTGTCTTTGTCTTTGTCTTTGTCTTTGTCTTTGTCTTTGTCTTTGTCTTTGTCTTTGTCTTTGTCTTTGTCTTTGTCTTTGTCTTTGTCTTTGTCTTTGTCTTTGTCTTTGTCTTTGTCTTTGTCTTTGTCTTTGTCTTTGTCTTTGTCTTTGTCTTTGTCTTTGTCTTTGTCTTTGTCTTTGTCTTTGTCTTTGTCTTTGTCTTTGTCTTTGTCTTTGTCTTTGTCTTTGTCTTTGTCTTTGTCTTTGTCTTTGTCTTTGTCTTTGTCTTTGTCTTTGTCTTTGTCTTTGTCTTTGTCTTTGTCTTTGTCTTTGTCTTTGTCTTTGTCTTTGTCTTTGTCTTTTGTCTTTGTCTTTGTCTTTGTCTTTGTCTTTGTCTTTGTCTTTGTCTTTGTCTTTGTCTTTGTCTTTGTCTTTGTCTTTGTCTTTGTCTTTGTCTTTGTCTTTGTCTTTGTCTTTGTCTTTGTCTTTGTCTTTGTCTTTGTCTTTGTCTTTGTCTTTGTCTTTGTCTTTGTCTTTGTCTTTGTCTTTGTCTTTGTCTTTGTCTTGTCTTTGTCTTTGTCTTTGTCTTTGTCTTTGTCTTTGTCTTTGTCTTTGTCTTTGTCTTTGTCTTTGTCTTTGTCTTTGTCTTTGTCTTTGTCTTTGTCTTTGTCTTTGTCTTTGTCTTTGTCTTTGTCTTTGTCTTTGTCTTTGTCTTTGTCTTTGTCTTTGTCTTTGTCTTTGTCTTTGTCTTTGTCTTTGTCTTTGTCTTTGTCTTTGTCTTTGTCTTTGTCTTTGTCTTTGTCTTTGTCTTTGTCTTTGTCTTTGTCTTTGTCTTTGTCTTTGTCTTTGTCTTTGTCTTTGTCTTTGTCTTTGTCTTTGTCTTTGTCTTTGTCTTTGTCTTTGTCTTTGTCTTTGTCTTTGTCTTTGTCTTTGTCTTTGTCTTTGTCTTTGTCTTTGTCTTTGTCTTTGTCTTTGTCTTTGTCTTTGTCTTTGTCTTTGTCTTTGTCTTTGTCTTTGTCTTTGTCTTTGTCTTTGTCTTTGTCTTTGTCTTTGTCTTTGTCTTTGTCTTTGTCTTGTCTTTGTCTTTGTCTTTGTCTTTGTCTTTGTCTTTGTCTTTGTCTTTGTCTTTGTCTTTGTCTTTGTCTTTGTCTTTGTCTTTGTCTTTGTCTTTGTCTTTGTCTTTGTCTTTGTCTTTGTCTTTGTCTTTGTCTTTGTCTTTGTCTTTGTCTTTGTCTTTGTCTTTGTCTTTGTCTTTGTCTTTGTCTTTGTCTTTGTCTTTGTCTTTGTCTTTGTCTTTGTCTTTGTCTTTGTCTTTGTCTTTGTCTTTGTCTTTGTCTTTGTCTTTGTCTTTGTCTTGTCTTTGTCTTTGTCTTTGTCTTTGTCTTTGTCTTTGTCTTTGTCTTTGTCTTTGTCTTTGTCTTTGTCTTTGTCTTTGTCTTTGTCTTTGTCTTTGTCTTTGTCTTTGTCTTTGTCTTTGTCTTTGTCTTTGTCTTTGTCTTTGTCTTTGTCTTTGTCTTTGTCTTTGTCTTTGTCTTTGTCTTTGTCTTTGTCTTTGTCTTTGTCTTTGTCTTTGTCTTTGTCTTTGTCTTTGTCTTTGTCTTTGTCTTTGTCTTTGTCTTTGTCTTTGTCTTTGTCTTTGTCTTTGTCTTTGTCTTTGTCTTTGTCTTTGTCTTTGTCTTTGTCTTTGTCTTTGTCTTTGTCTTTGTCTTTGTCTTTGTCTTTGTCTTTGTCTTTGTCTTTGTCTTTGTCTTTGTCTTTGTCTTTGTCTTTGTCTTTGTCTTTGTCTTTGTCTTTGTCTTTGTCTTTGTCTTTGTCTTTGTCTTTGTCTTTGTCTTTGTCTTTGTCTTTGTCTTTGTCTTTGTCTTTGTCTTTGTCTTTGTCTTTGTCTTTGTCTTTGTCTTTGTCTTTGTCTTTGTCTTTGTCTTTGTCTTTGTCTTTGTCTTTGTCTTTGTCTTTGTCTTTGTCTTTGTCTTTGTCTTGTCTTTGTCTTTGTCTTTGTCTTTGTCTTTGTCTTTGTCTTTGTCTTTTGTCTTTGTCA